>NC_139542.1:62777840-63062178 GCF_965153285.1 Podarcis tiliguerta | reverse complement strand
ATCAGTAGCAAATTTGCTGAAAGCAAGTCATTAACCTAATAAAATTAATAATAATAAATCAACAAGGCAGGAGACTCTGCCAGTGAGGGGAGGCAGTTGCCAAGGTGACAGGGGGCATGATGACACATGAGAAAAAAATGTGTCCTTTTGAAATTTATATGTTGAGGGGGATGACTGCAGAAGCTACTGTTAAGGGCCAAACCATCATGGTGGGCTGAAGGTTGATGGGGAGAGAGACATGAAGATGTCTGGGAACCAGTGCTGGGCTGTTGAAATGTGAATGCTGTGAAATTGCTCTCCATTGAAAGCTTCCAGTGTAAATATGTGTAAATAAAGTATATTTCAAAGACCTCATTTTCCCCAAAGGAGCATAGACTCTGGTTAAGTGCCAATACCCCCTTGGAATCTTGTACACTACTTGGAAAAGATTGGGGAGGCCAGTAAAAATATAAAAAAGGTAAAGGATCCCTGAACAGTTAAGTCCAGTCAAAGGTGACTATGGGGTTGCAGCACTCATCTTGCTTTCAGGCTGAGGGAGCCAGCGTTTGTCCACAGACAGCTTTCCGAGTCATGTGGCCAGCAGGATTAAACCGCTTCTGGTGCAACGGGACACTGTGACGGAAACCAGAGCACGCAGAAATGCTGTTTACCTTCCTGCCACAGTGGTACCTATTTATCTACTTGCACTGGCATGCTTTCAAACCACTAGGTTGGTAGGAGCTGGGACAGAGCAATGGGAGCTCACCCCGTCATGGGGATTCGAACCGCCGACCTTTCGATCGGCATGCCCAAGAGGCTCAGTGGTTTAGAACACAGCGTCACCCACGTCCATTTTAACAATATAAACACATGCCAGCCAAACTCACAGGCCCGAAATGAGATTGAGGTATTCATAAACTTCTCTTCAGATAAGAGGCAAATTCTTTCTTGTCTCTGATTAAACATGAACTGTAGGCAGCTCATAGGTGGGATTACTCGCTTGCATCTGAATCCACAAAGCCTCTCTGCCTCCCCCCCCCCTTTTTTTTTACACTGTGAAATGCTATGGAAATTGATGTTACATAGTGATAGTGCTGTGGAAATAGTATAATATATGGGCAGATGTGAGTTGCAGTTCCTATAGCTACAGAAAGCACAAGCACTCTTTTTCTATGCCATTGTGTTATGCTTGCCAGCTGAATAAATAACTTTTAGTTGATTAATCTTCTGTCTTCTAACCAATTAATCAATGGATTAATCGATTAAATTAAAATAAATGTTTTTATTATGAAACTCAGTATTGCTGCCCGCTTCGAGGTATTGAAGAAAACATAAATGAATAAATGAAAGCTCCCACTTGTTGATGGAATGAAAAGCTATCGTTAATATTTTCCTTCTCAGTCCTTATTCCCTAAGGTCCTGGAATCAAAACAGCCTCGAAAAATAAAATAAAATAAACAAGTCTGTCAATAACTCCCATCCTCACCGTATAAAATTTACCTTGGCTGATTAAAATTGGTCCCCACTGATCAATCAGCTGAGGCTTTAGTTGATCTAGTGTTTATGCCAAGTAAAGCCTGCAGCATTACAGTATATTAGCCGTTTTGTCATATTATTCATTCAGTAAAGTCTCATCCTATCATGTAATATAAACTTAATGTTATACGATAACACCTTTTCCTAATTGCCCTTTAAACTACTAATAATTATGGATGAATTAGTCCTTAAATTATTCTAAATTAAGTCAATGAACTCTTTTAAACTAATGGGGGAAAGGATAGTGTCATGCCACATCTGTCTATCTCTCTCACACAAATCCCAACATTTCTCTGATGAAAACAGGGACACAGTATCCTGTTGTTGTTGTTGTTGTTGTTGTTGTTGTTGTTGTTGTTGTTGTTGTTGTTAGATAAAGGTAAAGGTAAAGGGACCCCTGACCAATAGGTCCAGTCGTGACCGACTCTGGGGTTGCGGCACTCATCTTGCTTTATTGGCTGAGGGAACCGGCGTACAGCTTCCGGTTATGTGGCCAGCATGACTAAGCCGCTTCTGGTGAACCAGAGCAGCGCACGGAAACGCCATTTACCTTCCCGCCAGAGCGGTACCTATTGATCTAAGTGCACTTTGACATGCTTTCAAACTGCTAGGTTGGCAGGAGCAGGGACCGAGCAACGGGAGCTCACCCCGTCATGGGGATTCGAACCGCCAACCTTCTGATCAGCAAGTCCTAGGCTCTGTGGTTTAACCCACAGTGCCACCTGCGTCCCTTTGTTGTTAGATAGAATGTCTCTATTATTATTAATAATAATCTATTTAAACTCCACCCACTCTAGGCAGCTTCCAACATATATAAAAACACAATAAAACATTAAACATTAAAAAACTTCCCAATACAAGGCTGCCTTCAGATGGCTCAGGGGTTAGATAGCTCAATATCAGGATTCCTCAACCATGGCCCTCGAGATGTTTTGAGGCTACAATTCCCATCATCCCTGACCATTGGTCCTGCTAGCTAGGGATCATGGGAGTTGTAGGCCAAGAACATCTGGAGGGCCGAGATTAAGGAAGCCTGCTCTATATCCTCCAACATTTCTCTGATGAAGATAGGGACATCCTAAGGAAAAGTGGGACATCCCAGGATCAAATCAGAAACTAGGACTGTTGCTGGAAAATAGGGACCGAGTAATCAACATGGAGTCCTCCATCATGCTGGACCATTGGCCATGTTGGCTGAGATGGATGGGAAGCAGCGGCAGCTGATCTATTGTGCCCAGTTGGGCACCAACTTGTCACCCCACCAACTTCAGTCTGCCTTCAGCTATTTCTTGTCTTCCTCCTTATACCAGTAGAAAGATAGCAACTATCACCTTCCTCCTTCTTAAGTTTGTATCGCGATTGTAGAACTCAGGAAAGAAGAAGATGGGGGCAAAACTAGAATTTGTTTGCTTTTCCTGCCATTGGCTCTGCCTCCATGGTGATCTTTGTCATAGACCAACTCTTCCACCACCACTGATCCCCAGCTATGCAGACTGTGGTCATTCTTTATAGCAGCGGGGTCTGTCAGTGGTCCTCTTGTGTAATCCAGTATTCAGAGTCTTTCTCAGAGGAAAATGTGCAAGCTGCCTATACTCCGAGCACATAGGAATGGTTGTGTTTTACCAATAATATTTGCCTGCTTCATACATTTGATTCCACCCAACATTAACATGCAGAATAAGCCGTTTCATTATATTTTTAAATTGTGATTCAT
Source organism: Podarcis tiliguerta (assembly GCF_965153285.1). Lineage (NCBI taxonomy): Eukaryota > Metazoa > Chordata > Lepidosauria > Squamata > Lacertidae > Podarcis > Podarcis tiliguerta. The sequence continues at coordinate 63,058,949 of NC_139542.1, read as the reverse complement.
CAGCAGCCCCGAATTATTCGGACAACAAATGTATGGTTTTCAGTGTTCTTTCCCAACACCTAACACTAAAACCACCTTTATTACATTATATTTTTCATTCTCCAATCCCCGAGTTTTAAACTAAGGATTTTCCCCCATCTGCAGACTGAAGATAAATTTCTTTGTCCATAACTTTTGCACAAAGCAATGTTCTTATTACAGAGAAAAACAATATCATGCCATTGGATATATCGTAGGTGAGATCTATGGCATGAAATATGAAAGCCAGTGATGGAGGATTCTGGCATTGATTGCACTGGGCTGTAGTAGGCTTATATAACTTGACTCTTTAGGAAAGAGTTATGAAAAACAAACACCTTTATACTTTCTGATAGTGATCCTCGCTAAACTATCAACAAATGCCCAAACATTTGTACAGGCTCCAACTATCCTTATTTGCCAGCAAAAAAAAATCCCTATTGTCTGATTTCCTTTTCTGGTAAATAAGTATTCCTGTTTTGTCTCCATTTTTATTTTTTGCCTTTGAGGGAGATTTTGTTCACTCCCCCCCCCCCTTTAGGTTGCTTGAGGATTTAGATTCCTGATTTGAGCTGACCTGATCTGCTCTTTCTAGATGTATGGATTGGAATGTAATGATCCTTATTACTTCTCCAAAATTTGCAATGCAGTTCTTGGATCAAAAAACATATGGAAGTGCATTTAAGCCATCCCTGGACCGGGAAAGCCTTGCCACAGTAGCCCATGTGTTGGTTTCTTCAATACTGGATTACTTCTAATGTGCTCTATGTGATGCTTCCCTTGCACTTAATCTGGAAGGTGCAGTTAGTACAGAATGCTGCAGCATGACTGCCAACAGGGGTGAGACCTTGTCAGCATATAGCACCTGTGCTCAGATTTCTGCACTGGTTGCTGACTTGCTACCAGCCCAAGTTCAAGTTATTCCTATTAGCAAATAAAGCTCTTAACAACTTGGGAACCGTTTACCTACAGACCCTTCAAATATCCATATTTCCAGGGGCAGTCCTGGATTTACAGAAGCCGTCCCAGTTTCTGGTTTGATTCCAGAATGTCCCACTTTTCCTTAGGATGTCCATATTTTCATTTGAGAAATGTTGGAGGGTGTGAAGACACACACACACACATCAGGCCAAGAAGATAAGTAACTAGACAACCTTTAGAAGACATCTGAAGGCAGCCCTGTACAGAGAAGTTTTTAAATGTTTTAATATATGTCGGTTTGTGAACCGCCCTGAGACCTCCGGGTATAGGGCAGTGTATAAATTTAATAATAATAATAATAATAATAATAATAGGACATCCCTATTTCCATTGGAGAAATATTGAAAGGTATGTACATACAGTATGAGATTGCCTTACCCCACATGTGACCACTCAGCCACTGCAATTGGCAGAATTGGTGTCACATTCCACGTTTGTAAGACACCTTTGGGGGCTTTTTTAACAATCAAGTGGTGTATAAATTCTTTGAAATAAATATAATTGATTAATTCAAAATGCCCATTTTCATATAAAATGCGTCCAGACCTTCTTAAACCGAGATAACTTTTGATAACATGCTTTGTGTGATAAAATAAGTATTTGAAAACACATTGTGAATTTTTGTGCAAATATTTTTAAACAGAGCAGGCTTATGAATGAACATATTCAGGATTGATGTGCACCAGAAAGAGATTGATCCACTTATCCTATTGACACACAGATGCCCTAGACTTACAAGGGGACTTGGAGATTCATGGAGATTCACACAGTCGTGATTGCTACTACCTCCGGAATCAGAAGCAGCATATATCTCTTAATAGATATTTCTGGGAGAGACTATCATAGACATCTGGTCATTCACTGCAAAAACAGAACACTAGACTAGGCGGTCCTGATCTAGCGTGCTGCTTCGTACATTCTAGTTCTGTAAGCTGTAACCAATAAAAGCTGTGACCATTTTAAACCTAAATTTTCTTCCTGGAGGTAATCTGAACCTCTACACCTTCCCTACTCCATTCTGGGGGCATGTCAGGCTTTGGGGAATCAGATCCCTCCCATGGTGGCAACCCAGAATCAGAGAAACGATAAAAGTTCTTACCAAGCAGTTTATTCAATAATTCACAGAGAACGACAAAGGAATGCAACCTTCCGTAATACAGTGGTACCTCGGGTTAAGTATTTAATTCGTTCCGGAGGTCTGTTCTTAACCTGAAACTGTTCTTAACCTGAAGCACCACTTTAGCTAATGGGGCCTCCTGCTGCTGCCGTGCCGCCGGAGCACGATTTCTGTTCTCATCCTGAAGCAAAGTTCTTAACCTGAAGCACTATTTCTGGGTTAGTGAAGTCTGTAACCTGAAGCGTATGTAACCTGAAGCATATGTAACCCGAGGTACCACTGTAATGGCGTTGCTCTAAGTAAAGTCCCAGCCCGCCTATGTCTCCCCTATTCAATGTCACTCCTGCATTGGTTAACCTGAGCTTTCTGCTGCTGAGCTCACTGTTCTAATACCCCCCAATGCCCGCCTGGTCTGGTGGGAGGGTCAAGAATGCTTTCCAAGGACACTGAGTCTGTCAGCTGTCTCTCCCCTGGTGTGTATTCTTCCTGCTGATCCTCTTCCAATATTTCCCAGCTTTTCCCCTCTGTAGCCTCTGAACTATGCCCTTCTGCAAACCACTGTTCTAAATCTATACTGTCCTCCTGTTCTTGGGAAAGTTCAGGAGAAGGAGGGGTGGTCCCCACCATTCCTCCTCAGTCCAGCCCCTGACATCTGGTGACCAGGATTAATGGACAGTGCCAATTCTCCAGCACTGGGATTGGCCACACTAGGGATGAGATTAGTGTAGCCTGCATGTAAGGCAGAAGCCAAGAGTGCAACACCGCCATACCTGTGCCGCTGCACCACTCACTGCTACACATTACGATGACCTGATCCATGTGGCCCTCATGGGTTTCGAGGATAATTTCTGCAGCAGGAAGTCTGCTGTCTAGCCTTCCTACATGATTTGGAACCTTGGAATATCAGGGTTCTAAATTTGGAACCTTGGAATATCAAGGTTCTAAATCACGCTGGGAGTTGTGCTTTTTTTATCGTTAGGCTCTGCCCTTAGTTATGCATGTTTAAGACACGTCTTAAACTTCTCCAGATACTGGAAATGGAATTGCAGACCAGGACATGGAACAGCTTAACAGAATGCAGTAGCATGTTCAAAATCTGATCAAGGAAGGGGCTCAGGTCAGAGATTTGGTTTCCTGTTCCCAGGGTCCTGGGCTTTGCAGTTGTTCAGCATTTTGGCCTTTACAACCCTTTTCACAGAACCGTAACCTAAAGTAATTGCTAAAAGAAACTTCCCTATTTATATCAGTGGATTGTAAGTCCTGCATGATTAACTTTGATTACTTTAATGGCATTGTGCAGAGCTTAATGACCTCAGGATCTGATCTGTTTCTTTAAAATAGGCCACACACTAGTAAGTTTTAGTTTCCCTAAGGACAGGGATAATGTTTTTCCCTCTAGGTACTTTCCTTGGCAATCCCACATCTATTGTGTTCTTTTAATGTGGAAAACATAATAATGAATGTCACTATATATACACAGTGGTAAATGTTAATATGCAGTGGTAAATGTTAATATGTTCTATCTATCATCTATCTATGTATCTATCTAATCTTCCCCTAATATAACACATTTATAATGCTGCATTTTGACAAATGTAGCTGTCCATAATTAGCTGGCAAAGTCAAGTGCCTATCAGTTTATTTATATTTATTCATTGCATTTGCAGGGCACCCTTCATCTCATTCATATATATATATATATATATATACAGAAAATATTACCCCAAAATAAGATAGTGGTTTCTGTATATTGGGATGGGGCTGCTAACTTCATCAAAGTTTGTTAAAAGAAAAAAAACAATCTCAAATCCGTGAACGGCCTGAGAAGGAACTGTAGTAAAAAGCGTTGAAATGTTGAGGGCAGCAGAGGCACAAAATATTGAGGGCGTCAGTTGAGATGGGGGGGGAGAGGCAAAATGGAGGTGGGAGATAATTGGTTTTTCTGAATCCCCAACAGTTTATCATATGATGGAATGGCGGATTAGGCACAACTGTGTATGCACATCATAATGGGGGGGGGGGGGATATTCCAGTTAAAATAAAGAGAAAACAATAGAAAACAAAACAAAAGGTGCATAAAAATGGGAAAACAAAACAACTCTCTAATTCTGTACATCCTTGTCTAAAACAAACATTTATGAATGAGATTATTATTCTAACGCATACACATTTATTTATAACATGCTATATACTATAAACGCGGGTGGCGCTGTGGGTTAAAGCCTCAGCACCTAGGACTTGCCGATCCCATGGTCGGCGGTTCTAATCCCCGCGGCGGGGTGCGCTCCCATCGTTCGGTCCCAGCGCCTGCCAACCTAGCAGTTCAAAAGCACCTCCGGGTGCAAGTAGATAAATAGGGACCACTTACCAGCGGGAAGGTAAACGGTGTTCCGTGTGCTGCGCTGGCTCGCCAGATGTAGCTTGTCAACGCTAGTCACGTGACCCGGAAGTGTCTGCGGACAGCGCTGGCTCCCGGCCTATAGAGTGAGATGAGCGCACAACCCTAGAGTCTGGCAAGACTGGCCCGAACGGGCAGGGGTACCTTTATATATTTTATAAATGCTTTCCAAATGTCGTATTTGGCCTTATGGAGTCTATGTCTATAAGCTATACATGCAGATGTCACAAGAGTTGTCATGTCTTCTATCCATTGATTAAAGGGGGACATTGATTTATCTTTACAGTGGATATTGATCCACTTTTCAGACCATGATCTTGAGGTGGCCTACCCACCTAGCCCCTTATCAGTGGAGGGATCTTGTTTGATTCCATAGAGGAAGGTCTTTCCTTTGGTGGCTTCAATTTGCTTCAATTTCCCCAAATCCAAGCCCCTGCCTCACACAGCGTAATACCTCCTCCCTTTTGGGGATGGGTGTATGTGTGAATACTCTCTAGAATGTATTCATGACTTAATTATCTCTTTCTCTGAGTCATTATTTTTCTTTTTTTCTTTTTTTCTTTTTTAATAAATGAATTTTATTAGTATTTTCCACACAACAACATGAAAGATATCAAAAAATAACAATGCACAACACACAAAAATCAACATTCGAAAACAAAAAACAAAACAAAACAAAAACAAAAAAACCGACAAATCCCTATCTTACAAGTTAATATTATGAACACTAAAACAACAACAAGACATTGACTTCCACCAATCCCACACCACCTCCTATATCTCTCATTGTGTCTTCCTGTTTTCATGTTTTCTTTATCCTCTCTATCCTAACATTTAGATATAAATCCTTCTTTCATATCCTTTCACTTCACAAGGTTATTCCAGACTCAGCCAGATTTCTGCCCTCGAACCTTGACTTTTGAGGTATTCCTTTAGGCACTCTTTTTTTACTTCACTTTTTGGGTTTTGTCTTATTATATCTGTCAATTTGGTTAATTCTCAGTATTCTGAGAGCTTACATAGCCACTCTCCCCTAGTGGGTAACTGATTCCCTTTCCAGTACTTAGCCATTATTTTTCAGTTACAGCTGGTTAACCTTGTTGAACTTTAATTCTTAACAAAATACTAGCCAGAGATCAGTCAGATTGGTAGCTTGATCACTGATTATTGCTCCCTTGTGGAAAGGGTGATGGGTTTAGGGTACGTTGTCTATGTCTATTGAAGGAGGTGAGACATTGCCTTTGACAACAATGAGCAAGGGAGCCTTTGAAAATAAAATGCGTCTAGCAAGACAGAAAGTCCTTAAGGTGTGGATCTATTGAAGATGAAGGAGATAAAGGAGGTGGATCACAGAAAAAAAGATTTCAATATGATATCTGTTTAATGTTTAAAATACGTTTTGTTTGTTTGCAGCAGTCTATGAAGCAACTGTGGTGATACCCCCCTTGAAGACTGGTTTACAGGAATGGGTTTAAACTTCAGAAATAATACAACTGTCTCCCATCAAGGCTTCAAGGCTAGTGTCACAAGATAATTGGGTGGAAGAGGTGAACACCCATGGGCTAAGTTCCCATAAAACCTGGGTTAGTGGGAGCTTTCGGCAGCTAGCCAAGCCGAGGTCAGCGTCTGTTTTGGCTTTTGATAGCATCTTGTTCCATTGCTCAGCCTGCTAAGATTTAAGTGTAAGCATTTCTGTTAATTAGCTGGATAAGTTAGTGTTTGTTCTTTTCTTACCTTCTGAGCCACTTTAATCTGTGTAATTATTTGGAGTTTTTCTCTCTTCCAGAGTTTTGTTTTAGTAAAGTCTGTGTATGATTTTATGAAATTTGGTCTGGTCTGAGTTCCTGAACCCTTTAATTTTAACCATGCTTTTCGGAGCAAGGGTCACCCACCACAGCAACACACGTAATTTTGCAAAAGCTGTATCATAGCAAAGTTCAGTTAAAATAAAATGAATGGCCAAGTGGTGTGGAGATGCATTTCTCAATTATTATTTTTAATGGTATGGAATAACAATAGGTATGGGGGAGAAATTCAATTCTGTTCACATTTAAAGGTGATCGTACCTAAGCTGCTCTTTCCAAAACAGTGCACAAATAGAAACCTAGTCATCCTTCAAAAATTCAGACTTCTATGAATTTTGCAATGCAGTTCTCCAGCCAGGTAATTTAAACAAAAAGTATATGCTAGGATGAAGTGCTCATTGACAGGCATATATAAGTGAAATAACACAAAAAACCTGCACTGCCTTAAGGAAAGCTGCTTTGCCAAAAATGTGTATATTTGCAAAATTGCATTGGAAAAAGTGCATATTTGAAAAAGAGTGCACTGGTGAATTTTCATGAGACCTTTAAAAAAAAAAAAAAGCTTTGCATACTGTTGTGGAAATGTGGAGAACTAAATTGAAGACTGGGAAAAATGAGAAGCTGAGAGAATCCAGAATTGAAAGATTTGGCTTTTCCCAGACATCATTGAAGTGGTCAGGTGAACTTACCTCCGGAATATCTTCTGAAGTGTAGGCATCATTCAGAAGCAGCTGCCCAGTACTGTGTATTCTATACATTTGTGAACAATGATACCATCAGGTCAAGGGGAATGAGGAGGCACATGTGAGGAGAAGCATTTGCTGAGATACTTGGGACCCGGAAAATGTTGGTACAGGATATGTCCTGATCGGCTGTTTAAATTGATATAGAGACATATTGGGGCAACAGTGAAACCAAATCTCAAGAAATCTATAAACCCAGTATAGATATTCTTCATTTGTGTTTTATCTTGGTTTCTAAAGAGAATATGTGAAAAGGCTGCTGCTCATATTTCTATCTCAGACTTCCTCCAAGAAACTCAGAGAAACACCTGTGATTCTTCTTTCCTCTAAAACTGAATCTCCTTTTAGGAAGGCTAAGCCGAAAATCAGTAACTGGCCCAAGCTCACCCAGAAAGCTTGATGGCTGAGTGAGACTTTAAACATAAAAATGTGATAGCTTCATCTTCCATGAATTTGCCTCATCATCTTTATATTAGTCCCAAGTCGATGGCCATTACTACATCTTGTGGTGTGATGGCCTAGGACTCGGGCTCAGACTTGGAGCCAGAGGAGTCTCAGTCCACACTGGATCCTTTGCCTTAGGCAGCATCTGAACCTAGTCTGGAGCCTGATTTTGAAGAGCCCGTCTGCACAGGTTCCCCTGCAACAAGCACCAGCTGGGCCGAGTCAGGGGCCTGAGCCTGCCCTGGCTCCAGATGTGGGGATTACCTTGTTGCCTTCAGCTGGGCCATTGCTTACAGCTGCTCCACTCCCAGTTGGGTCAGGAGAGGCTGAGGTGGCCTCTGGGTCTAGTAACCCACAAACATCTCCCGAGCTGCAGAGACTGAGGTCTGAGAGAAGGTGAGACCTGAGTACTCGCAGGAGGAGTGCTTGCCTTCAGGAGAGACAGGGAGGTGAGTCGCTGGGGGATCAGGACTGGCTGTTACCCCGACAGAGATAAAAGGCTGCTGGACCCCACCCCAGGTTGCGGGAGCAATGTTGCTGTTTGTCAGAACCTGCCTGTGATCCTGACCCTGCCTGGTTCTCTGCCTCATGTCCTGCCTTATGTCCTGCCTTGGCCCTGTCAAACTGACTCCTAGCAGAACCCTTGGATTTGGGACCGGCCTGGACCACGTTACTCGGTTTACCCCCGGGCCCAGCGCAGTGGTAGCAGATTCTACAGTGCTGTTTAAAGACGTACTTCCTTTGGTCAGTCCCAAATCTCCCACTAGTTGGTTCATTGGACTTCCCTGCATTCTGGTATGATGCAAAACTGCAACCATCTTTGATCTGTCCACTTCTAATTCATTTCTTGCATCCATCCATCCATTGTGAAATGGATGACCCTGGAGTCCAGTGGTGATCAGGATCCTGGATCAGAGGCTACAAGGCTACTGGCTTAGGGAATAGACCATGTTCCTGATTTTGAGTCCAATACCAGAGACTTCTGAACTGGATCCCACAGTACCAGTTGCCATAAAACTAGAGCTGGGACACTCATGGGAAGGACCATGACTGGGGAAGGTTTGTAGCTCAGTGGTAGAGCATCTTAATGGCATGCAGAAGGTCCAAAGTTCAACCCCTTGCAGGTCCAGGTAGGACTGCTTGTGTGTTCCCCTGTGCCCAAAAAACCAAGTGCTTCCTACTCTACCACACCAGTTCAATGGCACAGGGATCATGTCAGGTGGAAAGCCAGGGAGCAAAGGAGAAGCACCCATCTTCAAACAAGAGCACTGGCCCTTTAAGAGTCTGCATTTGCCCAATGGCAATGTTGCAATCAAGTAATATGCATGCTAATGTGAGCCATTACTCTGGCATTGCCGCCAAACAAGCTTCTTTTTTGAGGGAAATGTCAAGCATAGTGTCTTTAATCTTTTTAAAAAGTAAGTTTTATGATTTTGAGCACTTAGGTTTTACACTGCCAAATCAGACAGATCTCCAAAGGGCCTAATTTTCAGAAAGTGCAGAAAAGAATATGAAAATAATGGAGGCAATCAAAATCATTTCTCAATTTTTGAAAATAGTCCTTTTTTCTTTTCAAAACTGTGGAGGGGGGGGAGTTACATTATGATATTATGGCTTAGTCTATTGGTCTACTTTCTAGAAGTACAAAATTTTATGAGGGCTGTCAATCAGCTAAATATTTTTAGCTGATTAGCCATTTGATTTTTAACCACTGATTGATAAATTTTAAATTAACTTGCATACTACCAAAATCCATGTCTGTGGATATTGAAAGAAGGATGAGATAAGGCTGTTCCCCACATTTTTTTTTTTTGGGGGGGGTGTGAATTTGCCACAACCCTCCTTCCCTGGAAGAAGAAGAAAGGTGGTATCTCCCTAGGGGAAAATGTTATGACCTGAGGGTGATTTTGCCCAATTTCAGCCTGCCCCACCCCACACTTTCCCTTTTTCTTTATGCGACACCCACCCACACTCCTACCCCTTTGAAGTGTGGGCCTACAGAATATTAATCTGTTTTCCAGGGGGTGAGCAGCATTTTTGGGGGGAGACCCGAATTGGCTCTGTGTGGTGTTCCTTAAGTCTGGCTAATTGGCATGTAATCCAGGCAGGTGAAAAGATTTCAGCAAGAATGGACCACTTACCTGAGGCAGTGTTGGGTTGTGGGTATTGAATCCAAATAACTATATTGTACTAGCCATGTGGTATCCCTCAGTTACTGTTGTCAGGCAGTGAACACCTGATTGAACGTAATTTGATTGGGCTACGTTGGTTGAATCTGACTAGTTGGTTTGTTTTGGAGGTCTTCAAGTAGTTCTGTTTAATAGATATAATAATAATAATAATAATAATAATAATAATAATAATAATTATTTATTATTTGTACCCCGCCCATCTGGCTGGGTTTCTCCAGCCACTCTGGGCGGCTTCCATAGAAACAAAAAATACTTATCCGCATTTGGATCTCTTGAATCTTTTTCCTGGTGTGCTGGCAAATTACAATTCAACCAGAAAACAAAAGGTGCAATAAAGTATTATTAAAATAATATTTTTTTTTGGCATTGACCATTACGGTAACACATCAGAACCAAAGGCACAGTCTGTCCTCCATGAGCACACCCGGATGGTGCCCTCTCTCTTTCTTTTCAGCTGTTTGATATTTATTTCAACAATTTAGATTCTGCTTATAAACTGTGTTGTTAAGCAGTGTAGGGTAACGTTATAAAGGATACAATAACTATAAAATCAGTTAAATTAACCATAACATCAAAAAACTTGGTTTGTTGGCCACATTGAGTCCACCACAGTACCCAGATTACAATCCTCATGGTACCGTTCACTTTACTTATCTGCCAGCGGGAGGGAAGAATAGCGTTATCTTTAATCATTCCGTAATCATCAAACCTGCAAAAGTTGCATTCATGAAGAGGTCTCTGTGAATCATACACCCAAGTCTCAAAACCATCAGTATGTTGTTGTAGGAAGCTAACTAAGCTTTTGTGGGAAAGTCGAAAATCGTAGAAACGTAAGAGAACTAAGATGTGTTATCATTGATAAAGATAAGTGCGACAAGCTAAATGTGGGATGTGATACGTAAGTAGCAGTCAAGTACAACATTCCTTTTTTTCCTAGAGTGGACATGCGGGGGAATGTTTGGTCCAGCCAGTCAAAAACTTCCTGTTTCCTCCTGCCTGGGACGTACTTCCTTTGCATGTGACTAGAGGTGGGCGTGAACTTACCTGTCCAGGTAACAAAAAGGACAAGGCACACAGCACTCTCTCTCTTTTTGACTTCCTCCTTCGTTGGAGCAGCTTTTAGTTAGAGACGCTCTGTTGGCTTTCAGCCAACAGAGGACACTGGGATTATCCCCATATGGAATAGGTCTACATGTACACTGTATATACTTTGTAACTAAGTCTGCCTTCAGGGATCCATCTGTGAACTGTATGTGAGTAAACTACTTTTATATACTTTACACAAGATTGTGGTGTGTTTATTCTTTTAAGAGGGATAAAAGGGAACTTACCAGGAACCTGATAGTGAGAGGCTTACACAAGCCTGCAACCAGCTACCTGCTGAGCGTTTAAAAGTGAAACTCTGCAAAGTAAAGGAACTTGCTAGCACAAATTAGGAAGGATATTAATAAACAATACATCCGCTCCGGCCTCCCTGAACATTCCCACACTAAAAACACCCAGGACCCATGATGGGGTGACTGGAAGTCACCATAGAAGCTGTGCATTATGAAAGTACTATATCTTTTCGTAATGCGTATTAATTTTTTGTTGACTGTTTTCTTTCTGGAATCACTAAAGCAATAAAAAATCTGTTTAAAAAAAGGAAGCTAACTAAGCCTTTGCAAATATATGGTAGAATGTCCCATTGAAAACACTGGGACTAAGTTATAGGTAAACATTCATAGAATTGAGCTGAAAAGTGCTGGTTGATTAATCTACCCATTAAACTAATTAAAACTTGCAATCTTTGATTTGGGGAGTAGGCAATGATGCTGAATAATCTAAGAGCATACTTTTCGTTTCGTGGTTGTTGGGGATGGGAATTAACACATATATAAGGAGAAATGTATGCCAGTTATTGAAAATTAAAACCGTAATACATTTAGTAATCAAATGATACTGCTGTCAATCATTTATTACAACTTTAAAGCAATTACTATTTTCTCCTACAAATATATGTATATTTCCCCCTAAAGACGACTTTTCCAATGCTGGAAGATGACACCAGGGAATTTCTTTGTCATATGACAAAATCCTCCTCAAATATATATTGAAATTGTTTGGGGGGGTGGAAGGGACACTCTGTGCAATGCACACAGGCAGTAATCCCAGAACTGAAATAACATTTCTTGAAGATCAACCACATAGTTTCTATTTCAACTGAGTTAGTAGCAAACACATCTAGACAGCCCTAACAAATCAAATGGATTACTGGGAATAAGTAATCAGTTTCAATCTGTATATCAAATAATTAAAGATAACTCGAAGGAGAGGAAGTAAAACTGGTTAGAGGGTAACTGCTGACACTAATATTTCAAAATGCAGTTTGTTACGGTATTCAAAAGCTGAATTAAGATAAATTCCCTTTGGTCTTAGCATCGGTTTCAATTATAACGGAACCAATATGTGTGCCCACTTCAGATGATCTCTCCACTTAATTTCAAGGCAAGTTCAAGACTCTCCCAGATGGGGGAAGTTAACATTTGAGTTTTATTTTAAACCACTCTGACATGCCCTTGAATATGAGAGGTCGTAAAGCAAAAGGGCCTGTGTATTATAAGGAATCTTAAGGACCTTGTTTCCTACACCTGAAGACCCCTGTTTCATAGGGATGGGGTAGATGGTGCACTTACATCAACAGTTTTGTCACTCACTTTGACCAGGGATCCAAAACCGATTTATAGTCATAGGTAAAGGTAAAGGGACCCCTGACTACTAGGTCCAGTCGTGACCGACTCTGGGGTTGCGGCGCTCATCTCGCTTTATTGGCCGAGGGAGCCGGCGTACAGCTTCCGGGTCATGTGGCCAGCATGACTAAGCCGCTTCTGGCGAACCAGAGCAGCGCACGGAAACGTCGTTTACCTTCCCGTCGGAGCGGTACCTTTTTATCTACTTGCACTTTGACGTGCTTTGAAACTGCTAGGTTGGCAGGAGCAGGGACCAAGCAACGGGCGCTCACCCCGTTGCGGGGATTCGAACTGCCGACCTTCTGATTGGCAAGTCCTGGGCACTGTGGTTTAACCCACTGCGCCACCTGTGTCCCATTTACATTCATACCTTAGGATAAATACGCTTCAGGTTGAGCGTGTTCGGGTTGTGCTCCGTGGAGACCCGGAAGTTATAGAGTGCATTACTTCTGAGTTTCGCCATTTGGACATGTGTAGACCGTCAAAATGATGTCTCGCGTATGTGTGGAAGCAGTGAAACACGACCCGCGCACATGCAGATGTGCTTTCACATCTTACATTATGTTCTGGATGCGAACGAGGCTCCGGAACAGATCCCGTTCGCATCTCGAGGTACCACTGTATTTTGACTGAGATCCATAAAGCTCCTTTCAGAATGTCAAGGGCTTGGACATTGTGTGTTGGACAATTTGCGGCTATTTTTCTTTAATCTCTATTGCCCACTATCAGATAATTAACTGTGTAAAAACTTCCCTCCCTTCAAAGGAAATCTGCCATGCGGTATGGAGAGCTCTTCTCTATGAAACATCAGTGGACAACAGTGGACCTAATGGACAGGGGTCCATTTACCTTTACCTTTAAGCTTTTAGAAGCAGAGTACCAGATGCTGAGCACAGGCAATGATGCCGATCATTCTATTCCCTAGATGTGCTGTGCTTGATATATTGCCGGAGAGATTTGGTTGGCTTGCATCAGCATCAGGATCTTGGTCCTTTTATGAGATTTAGCAGGTCAGTGACTGCAGTTTCTCTTTCCAAATGCTCAGTATTTAAGCTTCGCCAGGTGCTTAGTAAAATCATTGTGATTGGAAGCCACTAATAAATATGGTGCTACCATAGTTGAATGGTCTATTTGGCTATAAAACAAAACAAGAAAAGTAAGTTTGTCAATGGTAATACGTAAGGAGCAATTAAGATAGATTATAGCATCCCATAACTCTGTAATGGGTACATTGATTGAGGCTTGCATTCCCATGATTTTCAGGGAGCCTTTACAGGTACCTTACAATCAGAAATAAATTACTTGCCGATTAAATGACTGCTACATTTTTAATATTGGTTCTTTCGCTTCTCACAGCAACTGCAAATGCAGTGCTGTGGGTATTCAACACATAAAAACATATATTCTATATTATAACAGTAAATTATATGTAACATACACTAGCTTTACAAAAAAAGAAGTTAATACTGAAAAGGCTGTTCCTCTTTAATGGGCTTGTATGCATGCCTTTAGTGAATATAGCTGACAGACATTTAATTTACAGCACAGTCTCATACATCTCTATTCCTACTCTACACTCTCCTGACTCTTACTTTGTTAACCACAGCATTAAAATTTTACAGTAAAAATAACGAGCGTTCGATGCTGTAACATATACAGTGTGCAGAATTTTTGCATCTCCAGTATATTGAATTTCCCTTTGCTATAATTACATATGCAAAGAACTTGACTAACCCACTGGGGTATCATTAAGTTACTTACTTCCCCATGATCTAGACACACTGGAAACTGAATGCATATGTAGACCAAGACACTTCATTATTAGAACAACTTCAGGTTACTCTGTTGTGTTACCTCATTGAAAATTTTTATATGTTTGAGACAATCCTTTGTTCGTGGCACTCTTTTGTCCATGAAGCTCTCAAACTCAGGAGATTCCCTCTGTGGCACAGGGTGGCTTGCCAGTGCCTGGGGTTGCATGGAGCGGGGTAGGAAATGGATGGAGTACATATGACATTCAACTGCGTGGTGGTATCTGCCATCATTGTAGCTGCAGAGATAAGAAAGGAAGAATTGTTCCATTATCTGAAGACGTCACTTCCTGGTTCACATGGTGAAGCCATTTTCTTTACTTTTTTTCCAAGTAAATTTTTATTGTTTTCCTTACATGTTCTTTGCGTGTCGAGGTCCCCAGGTCCACCCCAAATAACTCACACATCACACAGAAATTTTTGTTTAAGATTTTTGGCATAATTTTGGCCACAACTTTATTGAAATACAAATTTGTGAGTGGTTGCGTAGGCATTGGTTGCGACTATCTGCCCCCACCATGGGGGACAGACTGACATTCCGCACAATGCGAAAGTCAGAATGGGGGAATACACTTGGGGGTTACGCGGAGCAGGGAACCTGCCCTCACCCCAAATGCAACCAGGAGCTCATTGCTATGGCCCGAGCCCCCTTGACAGAGTGGACAAGCAATAGTTAGCTCCCAATTCCTTTAACGGAATCCCTTGCAGCAGCAGCATTAGAGGGGCAGGCACAGCCAATCAATGCCCCTCCACCAACCAAACCATAAACCAACGCCTAACCGCGAACCTTACAAGTTATGACGATTTGCTACGCAGTAGGCAAAAACCAAATGGCCCCAGCCAATCAGCCAGATGGACAAATTCCTACCAGGCCCCTGCTCCAAAGCAGACGACCCCATGACAGGCATAGCAAGGTCAAAGCGAACAACCTTAATTCTAGGGAGGGAGGGATGGGCAATCCGATGCACTGGCGAAAAGAGGAAGCCCTAGCCTCGTGCAAGGAGTTTTAGTATTTCTGGCTGTCAATCAATAAATGGCAACATTAACTTCTTCCCAACAACAAGGTAAGCCCCAATCGCATCAGTGGCCAACAATCAATTAGACTGCCCTCCAACTTTGGAGTGTCCTGAAGGCCCCCGCCGCAACACGTGCTCTCCATGAAGGAGAACACGCTTTTTCAACAAACCATATTAATGCCATACATTCCCCTTGACTCTGCCGAGTCACGACCCCCCTCCCTCCCTGCAGTTGGTATATTTGACCCCTTTCTATCGCACACCTCATTCTCACAATAGTATTATTATACACTGAAGGTATTATGTCAATCCTGCTAGTGTCTTAACCTCTTTACAATTCTCCTTTAAATATTCAATAAATTTGCTCCAGTTATTTTGGTATCTTTGATCTTCCTGGTCCCGGATCCTCCCTGACAATTTGGCAAGTTCAGCATATTCTGTCAACTTCACCTGCCACTCCTGGATGGTTGGTATGTCTTGTGTTTTCCATCTTTGGCCCAGGAGGGTTCTTGCAGCGGCCGTAGCATACATGAACAGATTTTGGTCTTCCATTTTGATTTCCATTCCTGTTAAGCCTAATAGACATGCTTCCGGTCTTTTGGGGAAAGTATACCTAAATATTTTTTTGAGTTCATTATAAATTGATTCCCATTTTTTTTTTAACCTTGTCACAGGTCCACCACATATGAAAATAATCCCCATCTACTTTTTTACATTTCCAACATTTTCTTTCTCTTTTTCTATACATTTTAGCTAACTTTACTGGCATCAAGTGCCTTCTATACATCATTTATAAAACGTTTTCCTTTAGAGCCATACATCCTGTAAATCTCAAACCCTCCTTCCATAGTCTTTTCCACGCTTCCAATTTGATGTTATGCCCAATATCAATCACCCAATTTATCATTGGAGAAGCCATTTTCAGTGGAGTCCAGAGACAGAAGTGCACAGCTGCATTGAGGCAACACCTGGTGTTGAAATTTTGTGCCCCCTAACAATTTTGGGTCAAGGGCAACTGCCCATGTGCCCCCATGCTACGCCACTGGATTCCCTTCCTTGAATATATGTTAGGAGTTTATAAAACTTGTGATCTGCACAAACTAAGGGAATCAGAGTTCCTGAATCTATTTTCTTTCTGAGAGAGAAGTCTTTATTTCTATCTAATCATAATCTCCTTCAGGTCTCAACTACATATGCACATGTGCATATACTGACATGGAATAAAAATTGAGAAATAGGTGATAAACCAAGAAAAACTTTGGAAGTAGTGTATTTGGTCATAGTATATTTTAACACTATCTTTTAAACCACTGGGACAAATATATCTATATTGGAAAAAAGCTGGAGGGGCTTTGTGATCAGTTTGATTCTGAAGAAAGGAAGCTGAAGTTCTACCCCAAACTTTCAAACCCCAGGACCTGTGTTAAACCATCACCCCTGCATGACCCTATCAAATTGTGGTCTGTTTTGAGGGAGAGGGAATATAGATGTAAAAGAAATATACTGAGTCCATGTCAAATAAGCAAGAAGTATAGTGCTGTGATACAGTCACTTAGATTCTCCAGTCCCAAGTCTAGACTATGTGGTTATTGTTATTGTGATGATGATGAATATGATTAATAATAATCATAATACCCCAGCCATAATACCATTCACAAAATTTATAGGCGCTGTACAAAGAATAAAGAATGAGGTGGTCCAGGGCTGTAGAGAAAGAGGAAAGTCAGTGACCTCATAATTTTACACAATTGTTCTTAAAATATACTATTGGAATGGCAACAGTGAAGGGAGGAGCTAAATGGAAGTTGGGTTAAAAAGGTGTGTAACGAACGGCACATTTTGTGCTTAGGTGTTCAGTTATGGAATTATCTTTCTTGGAAGAACTCCAATCTTTTTCGCTGATTCAGACCTGGGTATCTTTCACATGAATAAGCAGTTGAGGCACATTGCTTTTAACTATATAGTTTGAGCAGAGATTATAAAGCAAACAGTAAAGTAAGAATAAAGTTGTCAAAAATGCAAAGGCATACATTGTATTTTGGCAGTTTTTGCACTGATACAGAAAATTATTACAATTAATAGTTTGTTCCATTCTCCCTCTCGGAGAGTCAGTTACCTTATGGAAACAGCTATAAAAGATTTCT
Source organism: Podarcis tiliguerta (assembly GCF_965153285.1). Lineage (NCBI taxonomy): Eukaryota > Metazoa > Chordata > Lepidosauria > Squamata > Lacertidae > Podarcis > Podarcis tiliguerta. The sequence continues at coordinate 63,041,551 of NC_139542.1, read as the reverse complement.
GTAAAGAAGTTGAGATTAAGAATAGATTATGCTTGGCAGAGAAACCATTTGTCCTCTTTTTCTCAATCAGCCTTTTGGGGAATGAGGGGAATTTCATAGAACTGGAGAGAGATGATGATTTAATTTGCCTATTGCAGTGTGCCCAATTGTACATGTCTGTTTCCCCATAACTGTCCCCCCACCAAGTCTTGAAAATGAAAATTCTCTATACAGTGTTACTTGTCAAACCACAGGTGATAGATATTCCCTTCCAGAGTTGTTCATTTTTCTGTTTTTCATAGTAACTCCAGTTTAATTTGGTTACCTCATCTGCTAACGTATGTGCACATATCAGAAGTTACCTTGATCTATACCAGGGGTACCTAACACAATACTTTTCAGATCTTGTAGTAGTTCATTTCTCATCACCCTTAGCAAGCATGACCAGGGATGGCAGGAGTTGTAGTCGAAGAACAGCTGGAGGAATGTTCTTACTCTTACTCTTCTAAATCACAGAACAGAAACAAATAATAAAATTATGGCTGCAAGAAGACAGCCATACATGAAGGGAATTTTCTTACAAGATGAGGATTGGTGGGATTCTCACACAGCAAACTTTGCTTTGAGGAGTGATGGCTAGTCCTTGGGTTCAGTGCAAAGAACTGCTGATCTGAGACTACTTGAAGCTCTGGCATGAAGACCCTGGCATCTCCCTCAACCTGCAAGGGACGTGTTTTTGATGTACAGACCTCTTTAGTAGGCAGGTATAGGGTTTTCAGGGACGCGGGTGGCGCTGTGGGTTAAACCACAGAGCCTAGGACTTCCCAATCAGATTGTCGGTGGTTCAAATCCCCGCGATGGGGTGAGCTCCCATTGCTCGGTCCCTGCTCCTGCCAACCTAGCAGTTTGAAAGCACGTCAAAGTGCAAGTAGATAAACAGGTACCGCTCCGGCGGGAAGGTAAACGCTGTTTCCATGCGCTGCTCTGGTTCTCCAGAAGCGGCTTAGTCATGCTGGCCACATGACCCGGAAGCTGTATGCCGGCTCCCTTGGCCAATAAAGCGAGATGAGCGCCGCAACCCCAGAATCGGCCATGACTGGACCTAATGGTCAGGGGTCCCTTTACCTTATAGGGTTTTCACTTTGACTAGACTGTCACTGCTGGTTGCCTTGAGGCCAGACTAATTAAAAGCACAACTGTGGATGTACATTTTGCCTCAAGCAACATTTGAAAAATAATAATAATTGAGGACTCCTCATGAGGAGGGAAGTCAGGGGAATTATTTTGAAGTAATCCAGCATGTTTTGATAGGATGAGGACATTTGAAAAGGGGAGTTCCACTCATCCCTAGCTGTGATATCCCTCCACACTGTGTGTGTTTTTCCTTAATTATTTTGCCATACCTGTTTTTAAAAGCTGTAGCCATTCATGTCTCTCCCCCCCCCCTTTCCTTCCCATGCTGCAATGTCTAAAGCAAAATATTGTTCATTCAGAAAAATATCTCATTTCTAGGATTTGGGTCGTCTTGGACCGTGCCTCTACCTGTTAGCCAGAGGCTAGCTGGAGGCAATTGTGCATCACAAGTCTCTATACACAGTGGCCTGTTTTTGCTCAAAGGATGGGAGAGTCACTCCAGTGGTTGATTCAAAGGAACCGTTTAGTGGTATAACAAACATTGACCGTAGTTAGACTTGTGTTACTTATATATTGGAGTGTCTATCTCAGGTTCTAATTTGCACCTGCCTTCCAGGCACTGAGAGACTCTTGCAACTTCCAGACACTTATTTAATTTCAAGTTTCAGGTGGTGTAAAATTGCATTCACAATGTTGATATCCTCATGCACAAGTGAGTTAACCTTGCTCCAAATATTGATTGTGATTTTTTTTAATCGGTTTTAATTTTTTGGCATGGAAGTATTGCTGTTGATTGGCTCAAACTTCCTACTGAGCCTTTACCATTTCTTACTTTCCCCCAGCTGGTTGAAGGTGCTATTTTTTTATTTTCCATCCTCAAAAGTTCATTGATCAACCAAACAATTTATAGCAAAAGAAAAAAACAAAACCCAATCTAGCAAACAAATTTCAGTAACCGAGCAAAGACAATAACATATGTATAATAGATAAAACATGCAGATGTGGCACATATCTCAGGCTGTGAGGCTCATCTCATAGACTCCTCTGAGTTGGGAAGCTTTCACAGCCAACATAGCTATGCTCAACATTACAAGTTTAACCATGCTAGATAGCAGATGTTCAATTTTGTTGATATCACTAAAAGTGGCAACTAGCTGTATGAATTTCTTTAAATTAACATATACTGTAAGCCTAGGACTTCTTCCTGTGGGGAAAAAAATCAAAACATTTCGTGGAAATGTGATCCTAACTAACTGGAGATAATATACAGAATGAAATGTACCGTATTGGCCCGAATATAAACTGCACCTTTAAAATTCCGGGGGCGGGGACAGAAAAAAAGACAATACCCAAATATAAGCCGCTCCCTTAAAATTCTGCAGGCACACCCGTTCTGTTTTACCATATGTCTGTTTCAGCAGCAATATTGTAAAAGGCATTTTTTGTAAGGTCGTCAATTTAAGCTGCACAGTTGGAATTTGGGAAAAGTGAGGCTTATATTCAGGCCAATACGGTATCCCCCCCTTATTACGTTTAGACGTTTTTAGCATATACAGTCAAAATAATTTCATTTTTCTCTTATTTTTGTCGACTTCCCACCTCTTTTCCCATAGAGTTGTTATTTCTCTCCTTTCTAGATTAAACTGATGGACTATGCTGAAACGGCAAAACTGACCGGAAAGCGTGTTCTCCTTCATGGAGAGCACGTGTTGCGGTGGGTTCTGCTGTTACCAGGCAGGGTCTCTAAGATGGCCTGGGGCAGTGATTGGTTCACTGGGTTGCTGGGGCAAAAGTTATGTTGCAATATTGGTGGGAGGGGTAAAATGTTTAAATACTCTGCACACAGCCTGGAGCTTTCTCTTTGCTGCGTGCAACGGATCACCCGCTCACCCGCCCTTGAGTAAGGGGGTGTTACATTGACCTTGCTATGCCTGTCATGGGGTCGTCTGCTGTTGGGGCAGGGGCCTGGTAGGAATTTTGTCCATCTGGCTGATTGGCTGGGCCATTTGGTTTTTGCCTACTGCGTAGCAAATCGTCACAACTTGTAAGGTTGCGGTTAGGCATTGGTTATAAATTGGTGGAGGAGGGGTTAGGATAGGCTGTGCCTGCCCCTTCATGGTTGCTGCGGAAAGGGAATTCCGTTAAAGGAATCCTTGGGCTTGCCATCTTTTCGTCCAATCCCTGGAATGGGACTAGGGCCGGCAAGCCTTCGGGGAGCATGCGGATGAGAATTGAGGGTCTGTGACTCAGCTCCATTTCTCCCCGACTTGCTTTCCCCTGCACTGTCTTTCGGTGGTGCCCGGAAGTCAGTTCTATCCCCAGGCGGGGGGGGGGGGGACAGATAGTCTTAACCAATGCCTAAACAACCACTCACGGTTTTGTATTTAAATAAAGTTGTGGCCAAAATTATGCCAAAAACCTTAAACAAAAATTAAGTGTGCATTGTGAGTTATTTGGGGGGTGGCTTGGGGACCTTGACACACAAAGCTCAGGAACCAAGAAGACCAAAACTTTAACAAAGAATGAGGAAAAATTATAATTTATCTTGGAGACCACTGTAAGCAGATGAAAGCAGGATTGCAGTAACATTTGTAATGTAGCAAGCAATACGGAGATACTGGAGTTATATAAAATGTGGATTATTGAAAACGATGCAGTAGAAAAGGTTTAATAAAAAGACCCATGGAGGAGAAGGTGGGAAGTCCAGAGATTTGAAGGAATCTGTTAACTGTTGATGCGTGTGATTGTGTTGTTATAATTTTATATTTGTAAAATCAAATAAAAATTATTTCAAAAAGAGAGAGAAAAGACATGCCCTTTCAGTTAACAGATACTCATACCCTTTTGGCTCTGTAAAAGTTCAAATGTAGGTAGTCTAATGAACACTGGAAATTGAGAGATGATCAAGGAGGTTTCAAAGTAGATTTCAGTAATCAAATAGACAATATGAGAAGGCAGATTAGATTTTCGGCAGCAGAAAGGAAACTGAGCATTAAAAGCCCTACAAAGCTTAGCAACAGACTGAATCTTAGAAGCAAAGAAAAGTGAAGAATGTGGAGGGGGGGGGGGACTGACTCTGAGGCTATGTGTCTGAGTGACAGGAAAGATAATAGTGTTGCCAATGGAGACCAAAATGTGGGGAAAGAGTAGGTTTAGGGGGGAAATAAGAAATTCGATTTTTTGACATATTAAGTTTAAGATGCCTCAGACATCCAGAGGAAATTTTTAGACAGACTGTTAGACATACAAATCTGAACAGAGGACAAGAGATCAGGGAAATACATCTGAGGATCATCAGCATAGAATCTATGGAAGCTGTGAGCCTTGATAACAGCTCCCAGGGAAAAAAACCATAAAGGAAAAAATAGAAGGAAAGCGAGATCAGAACCAAGCAGGGAGGAGAAGGAGGGGAGGGAACCAAAGGAAAGAGGGAAAGATGGAGTGAAGTAACACTGCCAAAAGGAACACCAGATGAGTGTTTAGACAAATAAGCACAAAACTATTGAAGAGTGCCAGAACAGCTGTGTTTGTAGCGAAGATCAAGAAGTAAGGAATGGTTCACGGCACGAAAACCCATATGAAGACAAACCTAAAGATAATTATCACCACAGAGCTGAGGCCCTGACACTTGGGAAGAAGTAGGTCATTTATATTGCTTGGAAAATAATTTTAGGGGAATTAGGGATGTGCACAAGCCACCTGAATTTCTTTCTTTCTTTCTTTCTTTCTTTCTTTCTTTCTTTCTTTCTTTCTTTCTTGTTCACATCATAAGTCCATTTGGCTTTCCAGATCCCTCAAAGCTGCTTCAGATTTTGCTTTAAACAAAATATGGTGATTACTTTGGAATTCTAGGCGTTTAATGGAACTCTCCGGAAAATTGTTACCAGTCCTGAGCCTTCTTTTCAAATTCCTCAAATGTTTCCCTTGAAAAGGAACTCTCAAATTCACTTTGAATTTCAGGTAAAAACTCAGCAATGTCAGTTACAATATAGAGCACACAACATCAGACTATAAAGCAGGTTGTTATCAAAGGTAGGCATACATGGTCAGCAGATAAGTGTCCTATGGGGACCCTACAACTGATTCCACTGCCAGCCTTTGACATGCCCATAGATGTCCCTGGGGAAATGGTGAGGAACCTGTGGCCTTCTAGACAGTGTTGGTCTCTACTTCCCATAATCCTTAGCCTATGTTCAGAGATGATGGGAGATGTAGAACAGCAACATTAGCGGGACCAGCTAACTAAGTGTCTCTAACAAAGTGGCTCTGCTCTCAGCTGATAAACAACAACACATCACAGCAAATTAAACAGCCAAGTGATGAAAGGGACAGCTATTTATTTAATAATTAAGCGACAGTTCACACTAATTACCTCACACTGGACTAAGGTCGCTCTGTGCTAACAGCCAAACCCTACAATAGCATATAGCTATATAGCTAAATTCTAGGAGTAGAAAGCCTGTAAAAATTCAGTTTTCAGCTATACCCTAGCAAGGAAGCTACAGTAAACTAGAAACACCACAGTAAGCTACACTAAACTCCATTTTTTGGAGAAAGGATGAGAAGGAAAACCTCACAAACATATGTAGTTCTATATAATACAGATCTAACCAGTGGGAGAGTCATCTTAGATTTTTTTAAAAGATAGATTTAGCCTTTAAAAAAATAGCTTAGGGTAATCTTCAGTTTTTTCTTAATTAAAAAGGCTAGGTGGTTTGATCGGGAGGTGGAGAGTCGGCTTAAAGTTTTGGCTTTCAGATAAGTTTAAATCAGCTTAAAAATAACCTGGTTTGGTTTATCAAAGCTAGAGTGCAAGGCACAGCATAAAATTACACGTAAAGTGGTACTTTTAAAGGTAATGATGTAGTCAGGAAAAAAATCAAGTAAAATTTAGATAGTTTATTATTACTGTTATTACTGAATGTTTTTAAATATGACTCTCAGGATGGAAGCCTCTTCCCCCAAGGACTTAATTCCCAGCAAGGGTTCCATATGTCTGGAATTTCCTGGACATAGCCAGGAAACAGTGTCCAGGCAGAAAACCGTGAAATGTCTGGGAAAATCCAGACATATGGCAACTCATGTCAACAACTTTGGCAAAATAAAAATAAAAGCTCTACAAGTTTTGTGTCTGGGTTTTCACTTTTTGAAATATGGCAACCCTACAGTTGACTCACTAGCCATTGTTTATTAAGCTCCAGTTTATCAACACCCATTGTTAATTCTACATCCCCTAGGGGCTTAACCGTTGTGATTTAATTCCTCTTTTCAATTCCCTACTCCCAGCAATTTGAGAAACACACTCCTTGACCCAATTGGCTGCCAAAGCTGGGATGAACTAGCCAGGCATATAAATTTAGAGGAACTCATGGAGGGGAGCTAGTCTTATGAGCCCCTGCTGACAAAGTGTCAAGTCAAATTAAACAGCTGAGTGAGTTGGGCAGATAGGGCACAGAGGGCATGGTAAACCACTCTGCTCTTCTCCTCGAATATTGCAAAGAACAATTATGCAGGTAGAAAGCTAGAATTGGTTTCCTTACTGGTCAGGCAGGTGTGTCCTCAGTGCAAAGAGCTCCTAACTCTTTGGGGAAAAGCTTGTTTCCTGGAGGCCCAAGTGGTAGACTTGGAAAATCTGGAAGAAGTTAATGAAGCTGCTGGGGAACTTGTAGCTATGTCGCACTCCCAGGTTGATAACTCCCCTGCTGTAATGGAGAAGGAGGGTTTGGGGAAAGGAGTATGATAGGAATTTTGAGGTCTTAGATATATGTTAAATGTTCATAAGTTTACCAACCAAGCACATACATAGATCAGCACAGGAAGACCGACCTGGAACCATTTTGATTCCCAAACTGACCAAATGTTTTCTCTGCAAGGTCAAAAGAAAATGGAAAAGCCTCCCCATTGTCTTTTCCTTCACAAATCCTGTCTTAAGGGTATGTCTGTGTTTGAATAGGGTGTGAGCCTGTGACCTGGCCCAGGAACTAAGTATTTATCATTACAAAAGACTGGCCAGGCTACCCAGGCAATCCAATCAAGTAACCTGCCAGACAGGAGATAAACAACGACAGGAGAAAAACAACATTCAAATTTCTGTTTTAAGACTGCCTTTTTTGTGATGTAGGTATGATGTATCTGAGGTGTGGTCTTAGGTTATACCTCTTCTGTGATGTATGTATGATGTTTCTGGGGGTGGTCTTGATCTACAGGGTGGCAATTTCAAAAGTCTTTATAAGGCCTTGCACACCATTTTTCTAGGTTCCTCCTCCTCTCCTGAAGGTGAGGGGAGCACCTTGTTGCAACAGATCAATAAAGATCAAGCTTACTAGCTGCTTTGCTTCTCTATATTCTATGGTTGGCCTCTGCTATTCTCTCCTACCAACAGGGAACTTATGTAAGGACTCTGTATGGGCTCTTGGATACCCCATAAGGGAAAAAGGGCAGATTTTTGTTTACAACAGGAGGTTGACACTCTGAGGAAGAGGGGCATGATGAGGATATGTATCTGGTAGTGGGTGATGTGATAATTAGGAACATAGATAGTTGGATGTGATGAACATGCAGATCACTGGGTGAATTGCCTGCCTGGTGTAAAGGTTGCAGGTGTTGCTTGCTATCTAGATATTGTTTGATATTTAAGTCTCATTGCAGACATATTTATTTATGTCCCTTCTTTGCTTTTCTTCCTGGCACAGTTTTTCTTTTTGTCTCTGACTCTTTTGCCCTCATTGATGTTTAATCCAATCTGCTGTGATGACCCCATATGATTTTACCAATGCCATCACAATGTGATATCTGACATGAAGGTATCAGAATTGCTTGCAAACATACTCATGGATCCCCGTCTCACAGCTCACTCTTAAGACACAAAAAGTGATCACGTAAATCCAATTCTGTCATTACTTCAGCACAAGTCCAAGATTTAATTTATGAATAATAAATAAACGCTTGTCCAATGTTGTAACAACAACACAGCTATGTGTCAGAAATATGGGGTTGTTTTAGGGACCCGCCAGAGGCATCAGATATGAAAAGCTTGTTTGCATGGTTTACTATGGTAGATTTCTGTCAATGCAGAACAAAGGAGATTTTGACTAACACCAATCTGAGAAATGGGTGGAATTCACTTCTATGGAAAGTGTTGCTCGGGAAATCTTTGGCTATGTGGCAACTAAATGTAACCTTCCCTAGGATACAAACATATCATTCAGTGGCAAAGAGCACAAGCTCATTGTCCTCTTGCATATATTACTCGGTGCATCTGTGCAACACCTGGAAGTGAGCTCTGTAATTTGATATTGCCCATGTTCTTTGACAAAACACATGAGAATTGATTCATCGCTAGGAGCTCCTCCATTACTAGTGCTGACAGCTTTACAGCCCTTTTGGGAAATGAAATACAGCATCAGGTTACTAAGCAACTCCACCAGCTCTTTAAAAAATACTTCTCGGAACTCACTTGTTTCTCCTAATTGATTCAGGTCCACATCATTTTGAACATAAATGGGACATCATGTTTAGAAATGTGCAGTGTGACTACTTTTAGCTAACATGTCTCGCTACCTCTGCATATCTGAATCAAGAGCCGGCATATAAATGTCACACTGGAAGCAAATTTTTATCTTCCTCCTGAGTTGTGTTGACATTTAATATATATAAATTATTTTGACAGTGCAACCTAGCCTCTGAAGTTATCTGCCAACTGTCAGGAAATAACATGAAAGGCTGAATGGCAAATTCCACTTTTAAACTTCTGTGTGGAATAAAGTTTTAATTAGCAACCCGACTTACTTCTCCGGTAGATTCCTCCACACTAATACATTAGAGTTAATAGTAAATCTCCTCCTCCCTCCTCCTCTCTCTCATACTTGTTGACATTTTGGGGAGTTAGTAAAGATAGTGCCTCATGCTGTTTCTGAATATTACTGATAAACACAACCATATATTAAGTTTCATGAGCAGCAAATTTGACTTTTTATACTATGTTGCTCTTTTCATTGTTGTATTAGAGGTAGTAAAGGAAACAATGAATAGTTGTTCCATATGGATAGTTGTGGCCATTTAACATCTACATGGAACGACTGGTCACTCAAGCATCTGACTTTGCTATTAGGAGGAATTCTGACAATAAATAATGATAAATTAAGATGAGGAGGAATCCACTCTGCTGTTAAGTAGGAAAAGGGCAGAGTAGGTAGACTGAAAACTGGTGTTTCCATACTGTTGCTATTTTGGGGTGTGATTCAATCACATAACAGCAAATTCAGGTATTTCAATTAAATTGATTTGATGGTCTTGTGCAAAAAAACTTCATTCTCTCTGAAATGGGACATTTTTGCACTAAGGAATGCACACTAGAAAGTCTGCCTTGACACAATGTCAGATATACACCCCACAAAGAAATCAGAATAAGTGATCAATGAATAGCTGGTGTTGTCTAACACACACATACACACGCACACAAGCACAAACTTCATGCAAACAAATTAGAATGAATGCTCAGTAAACAGGCACCCTGAAAGTGACCATATTCCCAGAAAACTGTAGAAGCTAATGAAAAAAAAGGAACAGAAATGGGAAAGTCAATGTAATATAATTCTTAAGAAGAAGCCTAGGGATATGGCAGGGAATAAAAGACCAAATATACTTTAGCTTCAGCTTGTGCCAAAAGTATTAGAAGTTTTTGTTTAAATCTGTCAAGTTAGAAAAGCACAGTTTGATTAAAGGAAGCTAACATATCCCCCAAAGAGGAAGGTTATGCTTTACTAATTTGTTAAGTTCTCTCTCAGAGTCTATGGCTAAGGTGGGGTGATGGGGTGGAGGGGAGAAAGAAAGCACTGTAGGTTTCATATTGTGGTTTATTTTTATTTTTCCCAGGTCAGTGAATAGGAAAAAGGGTTGGCTCATTCAACCTGAGAACTTTTTCCCCCTTCTCAAAAGATGACAGACTAAGTAATCATCAAACGTGAGTGACGTTAAGCAGAAACCAGGGAGTGGCAGAAAGCCGCAACATCAGCTCCTTCCTGACTGTATTGAACAGAAACACCCTCACACATGTTTAGGATGGAGGAGAAATGAGAAAAATCACAATTTCTGCATTTATTTATTTATTTACTCCTGGTCTTGTTGATATTTATGAGGCATCTCATAAAATAAATTCACTAAGCATACAAATAAAAAGACAATATAAACATAAACATAAAGCCATACTGTTAAAAATGAAAATGTAGGAGGCAGCCAGCCTAAGAATGCAAATACATAATCAACACAACAAAAATACTATACAGCAGAGAACCAAAGAACACCAATCAAATACCTGCATTAGAATGGCCAAGTGTGCTGTAAGAACTTAACCCATGACCTTTAAAGGTTTAGGAGAAAAGAAAAAGTCAGCAATATGGAGACCAGACAGGCGTCTGTATGATGATCATTAGGAGAGAGATTAGAGCCTCAACCTCAAGCACATGGGTAGGCAAACTAAGGCCCAGGGGCAGGATCAGGCCCCATCACCTTCTCAATCCAGCCTGTGGATGGTCCGGGAATCAGCATGTTTTTACATGAGTAGAATGTGTCCTTTTATTTAAAATGCATCTCTGGGTTATTTGTGGGGCCTGCCTGGTATTTTTACATGAGTAGAATGTGTGCTTTTATTTAAAATGCATCTCTGGATTATTTGTGGGGCATAAGAATTCATTCTCCCCCCCCCAAATATAGTCCAGCCCCCCACAAGGTCTGAGGGACAGTGGACCGGCCCCCTGCTGAAAAAGTTTGCTGACCCCTGCTGAAGGAGGCATACTTTTGGACTTTTGCCTGGCCCATTTGCTTGCAATTTTTGAAATACCCCCTCCCCCGGTAAACAATTATTTTGTATAGCCCCTCACATGTTTGTGACATGGAAAAAGCAATAGACTTCCTGCCTTCAGCTGACCATATCAACAAATTTTCTAGTTGCCAGGAAATATCTGGGTATGAGTTTCCTTAAAGAGGAACTCTAGCTTCAAGCAAACAATGCTTGCTTGGGGGCTAAAAATTGAGATATGAGAACCAGGAAGACAAGACCTTTCTTACAAAATGCAGAGTTTGTCTTCTTCACTCCAACTATATCTCATGTAAGCACCAGGGCAAAGTGCTTTTTTCAAAGAAACTTTGTTCAGCTCTCCCTGTCAGCATCTATGCCTCCTTTTTGCATAGAATTAGCGAGACCCCAAAACATATTTAAGCTTCAGGTTGGGCAAGGGGATATTAGCACATTTTGCGCTAATGCACCTTTGCTTCAACCCTTTCTTCTACAATTGCAATCCTATGGACCTCAGGACAGAGTCCTCCCTTTGCCTGACAGCTGGTAGATTACAGATATATCTTGATAGATTAACTCTCAACAGGTATAGAAATTCTAATCCCGATGTGTTTCTTGGCTATCTCCAGGGCAAGGTATAACTTTGGTCCTATCTCTGTTTCACAGTGCTTGTTATGTTCACCTTTTCTCTATATTTCCTGCAAGTTACGGTATATTTATCTCTAGAAGAGATTGTCAGGGCTTCTCTTCTGTCTGCATATAATTTCTTTGTCACTGTTTAAAGCAGTATTCTTTCTATTCATTGTAATAAACCAGTCTTTTGTTGATTCCTGGTGTGTAAAGTTCTTTACTGGATTGAAGGTATACATGCAATGCAGGTAGAGATGTTGTGTTTATTTGCTGCCATGGCTGTCACCAAGTAGGGTTGATAATTAATCCCTCTTCCTAGTGTCTGATCAGGCTCAAAGTGAGTTCTATATGTTACATGCATCTCCCTAACTGCTTCACGACCCTCCATTCTCTAGTACCTCATCAAGAGGGATGGTTTCTGCTCAGTGGGAGAAGAAACTTGAGAGAAATTGTATCAACTGCTTGAGTTGGGCCTGGAATCTACATTGGAACCAGGATATTAACAGAAACACCAACCATGGCAAGTGGAAATTTCTCAAATGCCCCAGGAATCTGGTAAATAATGTGCAGCAGCTTCCTATTTCCATTTGTTGTTGTTGTTTAGTCGTTTAGTTGTGTCCGACTCTTCATGACCCCATGGACCAGAGAACGCCAGGCACGCCTGTCTTCCACTGCCTCCCGCAGTTTAGTCAAACTCATGCTGGTAGCTTCGAGAACACTATCCAACCATCTCGTCCTCTGCCACCCCTTCTCCTTGTGCCCTCCATCTTTCCCAACATCAGGGTCTTTTCCAGGGAGTCTTCTCTTCTCATGAGGGGGCCAAAGTATTGGAGCCTCAGCTTCAGGATTCCTATTTTCATGCTGGGAGCTTTTGTGCAAACAAAATCTTGCATTTCCTCCCATGTGTGCTCCTGATAGTTGTTCAGCTTTTAAATCCAGCCATGCTAAAGTTATTGCACTAATGCCATTTATTTTAATTAGGAATGGGTCCCCCTAAAAAAACACCCCACTTTACTTCTCTCTAAATTCATTGTCTATATTGCTCAAGTAATAATCCCAAAACATCCCTTGGAATTTCTCTCTGGTGGAAACTTTAACCCAATAACTTAATGGCTTTGTGTACAGTTTGTTGGTGGGTTTCTTCACTAGCTATTGAACTCCAATGACGATAACCTCGTTTCACTTTCAAAAGGTGCCTATTTGTCAATGTTTAGCATTTGTTGCAACATATTTGTGTTGTTTCAATGTTTTTCTTCTTAAAACCATGCTCTTTGTCCTTACTGTTCTTGGCCCCATTGTCACGCCTACTGCCACTTAATCCTATTGGCTCTGGCAACCCACTTGGTTTAGCTAATGATATCACAATGTTGCATCTCCTGTGATTACATCACAGAACTGAAATACAAGGTCACGCCAGTCACCGAAGATAAGATTTAAATGACCACAGAGACTGGAAACAGTGAATTCAAAGAAGAAAAATCATGGTGAAGGGTGGCAGCAGCCAGGGAAACAGTGTGAATGTCTGAGATAGTGAATCTATCTTTCTATCAATCTATCTGGACTTCGTGTGACTGAATTGGATGTGATTCTTTCTGAGTGAATATTGAAATTATATGTCTCTTATGTCCACACATGTACTTGTCCTCCTGCCCCCTTTGAGGTACAAATTATGATTCCTTGTAGTCATCCTCCTACAACTTTCTCTTCAGCATTTCTACAATGCTGGATCTTTTTCACCTGGTATAGTCATAATAACAAAAATACCAATTTCCCTCATTGAATTTGCAAGGAAAATTATGTTTTCTTTACCATCTCCGTTTCTTAAGCCATCTGGTATTATAAGACATTGGATGCCCAAGTTAAGATGAGAACAAAATCAGCATGATCACTGTTCATGCAGTATGCAGTGACATTTTGAGTACAAATATCACGATTATTTTTTTATATTAAACAATATTAGAGTGTTGAAAAATGGCTGTGGAGCATATTAATATTAAATATTATTGCTGGCATTTGTGAAAGGTCAGTTATGGTGCGCTCATGCAAAAATTGAGACCAAAATTGCAAATGATTAAAAAAAATCATAATTTCATTTAAAAGGAAATGTGCTAAATGTTCTCTCTCTCAGGTTAGGTTAACACAACTTCATTTTGTTAACTTAGGACCAAAGCTGTATTCGCTAAGTGTCCATGATTCAAAGATGAGTGTGTTTGTCTATATGATGGATGCTACAAATTGCCCTGTGGCTACAGGATTGGGGGACAATATTCTGGCTCAGGGACCACTCAGCTGGCCAAGACTTGCAATGCTTTCAAATCAAGAACAAACAGCAAGAGGAAGATCACATCATCCTAGCCGCCAGCCAATGGAGTTTGCTTCCCCTTTGAACTTCAGAATAACTTTCCTATTTGTTTCAATTTTATTATTTATTTTGGGACAAATAAGCACCTTAAACTTCTATCGATTTCAATGCGAGTGTGAAGCACATGTTACAACTCTCCCACTGGAACCAATGGAACTAAAAAGTACTTAATTTTTGTTTTATTACACCCTTTAATTTAAACCACATTAACTGCTTCCCCCCCCCTCTAAGAAGCACTCGTGCTGGTGTTTAAAGACTATTTTTAAAACCCAGCAACAGTGAATCCTACACGAATAAAAAGCACATTAAAATTCAATTAAACAAATTACGAAACAATTCAATAAAGCAGGAATGGCAGCAAATGTCTCAAGACTGTTGGCTAATATGAACGTTATCTAACCAAAGTCAAACATTTTTAGCTACAAGTAAGGGCAGTCGGAGAAATGAGCTTCTGTTTAAGAATACGGCAGATTTTATGCACACTTAACCGAGGAGTTATTCCCTCTGAATACAGTAGGACTTGCTTTGAAGTAAATATGTTCCGAATTGCAGAGTGCATCTCTCACATTGCAGTTAAGAAAACTTAAGCCCCCATCACACATTGATCCTGCAAAGGAGGTTCACACATTGAAAGCTGCTGATAGAATCCTATGCACATAGACTGGTATGTCCACACTTCCTAGATTGCCTAAAGGGAGGACATTAAAAGCCTAAGAAGAAGTCACTTCCACCTCACAGTGTTGTGCTCTGGTCTCCTGGGCACACTTCCTCCAACCTCAGCGTGGGCGGGACAAAGTCCCACATCAGGGCGAAGTATCCCGGCCATGTCACAGCACCAAGCACCCACTCAGAAGGCTTGGGGGCGTGGCCAGGACAATTTAAACCCTGCTACGACGCCATTTCATTCCCTTTTGCCTTGCACAACGGTTCTCCTGCCATTCTACCCCCTTTTCCAGGTTTCGCTATTTGCCTTGCTTTGGACTTTGTTCAGTCACCTGTTTTGAAATGGGGGCTAGGTAGGAATGTTTACATTTGGCAGATTGGCATTGGCCACTTGGTTTTCACCTACTTATCAGCAATCGTCACAACTTTGTAAGGTTTGGCGGTTAGGCATTGGCATGGCGGGCAGCCATCACCTGCCCCTCTGTGCTCTAGGGTATTCCGTTAAAGGAATCTGGGGATCTGGATCTTGTCCGAAGCCTGCGGAGGGGCTAGGGCCATGCCATGACCTCAGGGAATCCAGGGAATGCTCAAGTTGGTTCACGTTGGCAGGGCTTCCCCTTTGGGGTTTACCCTTACCAGACTTCCTGCAAAGCGGGCCAGAAGTCAGATATAGTCTTGTTTGCCAATGCCTAAGCCAATACCGCTCACATTCTGTAATCAATAAAGTTGTGGCCTAAATTACGCCCACCAACATTAACCTTAATTACTGCGTCATCTTGTCTTCATTCTGGGGAGTGGGTTTGGGGGGGTCTTGAGGCACAACCTGCTGGATCAGGCCAAAGGCCCATCTCTCTCTCTCTCTCTCTCTCTCTCTCTCTCTCTCTCTCTCTGTGTGTGTGTTTTTTGTGTGTCTATATCTATCTATCATCTATCTATAGGCTCGTAATCTGGGGAACCGGGTTCGCGTCTCTGCTCCTCCACATGCAGCTGCTGGGTGACCTTGGGCCAGTCACACTTCTCTGAAGTCTCTCAGCCCCACTCACCTCACTGAGTGTTTTCTGTGGGGGAGGAAGGGAAAGGAGAATGTTAGCCGCTTTGAGACTCCTTCGGGTAGTGATAAAGAGGGATATCAAATCCAAACTCCTCCTCCTCCTCTTCTATCTATCATCTATCTATCTATCATCTTCTATCTATCATCCATCCACCATCTATCTATCTATCTATCATCTATCTATCTATCTATCATCTATCATCTATCATCTATCTATCTATCTATCTATCTATCTATCTATCTATCTATCTCTATCTATTATCTATCTATCTATATCTATCATCTACCTATCTATCTATCTATCTATCTATCTATCATCTATCATCTATCTTCTATCTATATCTATATCTGTTTTACAATTTAGAAACAACCTTAAAATGTCAGTGACTTCCCTTCTTCTCTTTCCATGGTTCATTTTGCATATCATAAATCCCTGCATATTTTACATAAACTAAACCATTCAGTATTCCATTATTACATCCATCAAAACTTATTTACACTCTTGAATTTATCTTAATGCTGCCACTGTTTTCAAGTGTACACAGTTTTCCCTCATATATTCACTAAACGTTTTCCAATCTTCTTTAAATGTATGTTCTTCTTGTTCTCTTATTCTATATGTTAGGTCCGCAAATTGTGCATATTCCATCACTTTAAGTTGCCATTCTTCTTTAGTTGGGACCTCACTCGTTTTCCACTTTTGGGGGCTAACAAAACACGGGCCCCAGTAGTGGCATACATAAATAACCTTTTTTGACATCTGGGAATTTCTGTCTGAATTATCCCTAACGGAAAGGACTCTGGTTTCTTTGGAAAAGTACTTTTAAAGATTTTTTTTCCAATTCATTATGGATCATTTCCCAATACTCTTTGCAGGTCCACCACATATGCAGGTCCACCACATATGAAAGAATGTTCCACCTAAGGTTTTAGAACAAAGGAAGGAAGTCAATATGTGTAAATGTATGTAATGATATGTTGTTGTTTTTTTCATGTAAATGTGTGCGTTTTCGTTTTCATTTGGTTCTGTTTTGTTCCCCTTTTTTTTCTCTTTTCTGTTTTTTTTTCGTATGTTCCGTTTTGTTTGTATAGTATTTTTTTGGATTCAATATTTGTAATTTTTGTTATGATTTTGCATTGAAAAAAATAAAAAAATAAAAATAAAATAAAATAAAATAAAATAAATAATGTTCCAAAGGCCCATCTAGTCCAAAAGCTGGATTTGAATGTAACAGCACTCTGCTCACTTGTGATTCACAGCAACTAGCACTCAAAGGCATTCTGTCTCCAACCCTGAATGTATGACATAGACACCAGAGATAGCCATTGAGCCATGAATTTGTCTAATCTTCTCCTAAACAAACCCAAGTTAAGTCCTTATGTCTTCCCAAGGGCTTTCCAGGAAGTGTAGGCAGCTGGGTAGTATAAAGTGTTCTTTTGTTCTTTTGGTTTTTAAGTTATAAGGAAGTTGTTTTATCTTTCTTTAAGCATATCCAAACCATTCAGATATACCCAGTGGTTTCCCCCCTGGGGGGACGAGGGGGATGAATACCCCTAAACATTTTGTGAATCTTTGTACTTTTGTCCACTTACTGTATTTATTTTTCCCAATTTGAACTATAAAGTGGTGATTTTCTTGTGTCAAAATTAGAGTAAACATTTTTTTCAGGGAAAAAACTGGCTATATCAAGCAACATGAGAAATGGCACAGACTATCCTAGTGTCCCTATTCCCCAGGGACAGTCCTAGATTGACAGAAGCTGTCACAATTTCTGATTTGATCCCAGAATATCTTGCTTTTCCTTAAGACATCCCTGTTTTCATGAGAGAAAAGTTGGAGGGTATGTTTCTACAGACACGTAGGGCAAGTATATTCTTATAATCTATTGTTGTGACTCTAGTTGAATGTAGGTTTGGTTTTATTTTGTTTTGCTGGTAGAGATAGAAACACACACACACATATGGAACCCAAACGTGTATAGAATTGCCACTTCCTTTAGTATTTAACAAGCACAAGGCAGAAAAGATGGGAAGGCTGTTTTTTAGCACACTTTGCAGTCAAAAGCTACACACAAAATCTAATTCTTTGTTTCAGCAGAGGGCTGGATTTTGTGTGATCTTCAGGCCTCTTACCCTTTAAGGACCAAGCTCTTCTCTGTTTTTTTTTTAAATGATATTTTATTTTCCACATTCAATAAACAAAAAATACAAATCAACAAACACATCAAAGAAGAGAAAGAAGAAAAAAAACAATACATACATTATACAAAGACAAAAATAAAAAAATAAAAAAGGTAAAAATAAAAAAATTAAAAACAAATATTGTGTCCTTGTGTTCTTCAGCATTAACTTAGGTCTGCGACTTCCCCATGCCTTCCCGCTCTGTATTCTAGGTCTTATATTCTGATAGTAAACTCTTTCCCTCTGGCGTATCTTTGGTTCAGATTAATGTTATTGTCTTAATAATTCGTTACCTTTCCCTCTGTCTTACAAAATATACTTTCTTTATCATTAACATTTTTATAATAACATTCTTTTACATTCAATCTGATATCCTCAAACGTTCATAATTTTATAATACTTCTGTAAATAGTCTTTAAATTTCCTCCAGTCTTCCTTCACCGTCTCTTCTCCCTGGTCTCTGATTCTGCCAGTCATTTCTGCAAGTTCCATATAGTCAATGAGCTTCATTTGCCATTCTTCCAGCGTGGGTAGATCTTGCGTCTTCCAATGTTGTGCGATGAGTATTCTTGCTGCTGTTGTAGCGTACATAAAAAAAGTTCTATCCTTGACCTGAACCTGTTGGTTTACCATACCCAGGAGAAAGGCTTCTGGGGTCTTTTTAAATGTGTATTTAAATATTTTTTTCAGTTCGTTATAAATCATTTCCCAGAAGACCTTAATCCTTGGGCACGTCCACCAAAGGTGAAAGAAAGTACCTTCAGCTTCTTTACATTTCCAACATTTGTTATCAGGCATATGATACATTTTTGCAAGCTTGACTGGTGTCATGTACCATCTGTAAATCATTTTCATTATATTCTCTCTTAAGGCATTACATGCCGTAAACTTTATTCCAGTGGTCCACAACCTTTCCCAGTCAGCAAACATTATATTATGACCAACATCTTGTGCCCATTTAATCCCAAGCTCTTCTCTGTTATCTGGAACTTGTTTTTCTTCCAACCTTCATTAGCACTAAACTCATTTTTAAATTAAGGCAATAAGTGTACTGGAGAGGAAACTTCAGATACATTATCAATGGTTGTCTTCCTACCTTTTCTCTTATTTGAAACCACTGCTGAATCTCTTTCTATAAATCTTCATTTCCCCAGCTGCTCCTTCTTAATGGGTGATTGTTCATTCTAACTGCAGAGATCCTGGGTACACAGAGCTTGCTTAAATAGTGCTTTTGTTTTCCATTTTAGATACATTTTGAAACTGAAAATATAGAATGTAGCTTGCATAATTTACTGCTGTGGTGTAGTCGAACCATGACTGTGCAGACATAATTATCACTCCACAATGCTACACATCCATGTGATGATTAGGGTTACAACAGAGCCCTTCTCAGTAATAGCTGAGGACTGTTACTAATGCCAGTGTACTAAAAGAAGCAAAGATCACCAGTGTTGAAGCAATGATTCTTCAACATCAGCTTCGTTGGACTGGTTATGTTGTCCGGATGCCTGATTACCATTGTCCAAAGCAACTACTCTATTCTGAACTTAAAAATGGGAAGCATAATGTCGGTGGTCAACAAAATAGGTTTAAAGACTATCTTAAGGGAAATGTAAAAAAAAAAAAAAAGTAGTATGAACACTGACAACTAGGAAACACTGGCCTGCGAGTGCTCCAATTGGAGAACAGCCTTTACCAAAGGTGTCATGGGCTTTGAAGATGCTCAAACTCAGGATGAAAGGGAGAAACAAGCCAAGAGGAAGGCATGCTTGGCAAACTCTCACCGTGATCAACTCCTGCCTGGAAACCAATGTCTCCCTGTGGAAGGAGGTGTGGATCAAGAATTGGCCTCCCCAGTCACCTAGGGACTCACTGTTAAAACCGTGTTTATGGAAGACAATCTTACTCGACTATGAGTGACTGCCAAAACAGAAAAGAAGAAAAAGAAGAGTAATAGTTGACGACTGTTACTAAGGCTATTCATGCAAGTCTTTCCTATTTATGAAACAAACAAACAAATAGCCAACTGTGTCACTTTCTCAATGCCAGACAATGATTGGGTGGAAAGACCCACATGATTCTAGGCTTTGAAGAATTACTTACAGTGGTGTGACAGGGAAGCTCCAGGTTTGTACTTCTCATATCACAGCAATCATGTGTGAAAGGACCCTAAGTATGATGGTCATCTCCATTTGTGGTAGCTGTTGGAAATAATGCAAGGTGCCATCTCTTTGGCCTACAATTTTCTGGTTCTGCAAGCGCCGTATAAAAAGGAAAGATTTGAAAGATAAGAATCTCTTATCAAAGCTTTCAAAATGCCAGCAACTCTTCAGAATCCCGGACTCAAGGACTCTTCAGAATCTGCTTGAACTAAAATAGTCTTCCAGTGATTATACTCGCCCTGTTTCAAAGTCACACACTCTTAATGTTTGGAAATGATTTTCCTTGTGGTACGGGTAGTCAAATGTCAGATGTGGGAGAAAAGATGAAAATATAGATATCCAATATGCTGATGATTGCCAGACATATTCTCTGCCATGCTGAGCCCTCTTTAGAATCCAAGTGCTCATGACACACTCTGTGGAGAGCAAAAGAAGTTATTTAAAGTGTATGGGTGCTTTATTCCATTGTACCATTTTACATTGGTTGCTTGGTTCCCTTGATACATATCTGATTCTGTACGCTTCTTTTCCTAGCTTTCATATGCTGCTAGCATAGACCCTCATTGTTAGAATGCACAGCCTCTGACTCTGTTTTATATAAAGTTTCAGCATTACCAGTGTTGGCGACATAGTTCACATCGCTTGGAAGTGTTTTCGGCAAGCGTTCAGAGCAAGGTACAACGATGATGGCAAAGGAAGGCGATGTACATATTAAAATTCTTGAAACTTCTTTAGAAATCTATGCAGATGCTTTTCCTGACCTGGTTGCATGAAATTCTCCATGAATCATACCAGAGGGGCCAATTTTCTCCAGGACATGGGATATAACATAGTTCTAGTATGCTCCTCTGGGTGAAGTTCCTTGGTCAGAAATACTCCAAGACAAGGGAGTCCAAGATGGATGGGAGTTTTAAAAAGGTGAAATATTGAAGACACAAATGCAGACAATTGCAACAGGAAGGAAAAGTGGGAGACATCTAAAGAAACCAGTGTGGCTGCACAAGGAGCTTACAGATCAGCTGAGATGTAAGAAAGGGGAGGAATATACATGAGTAGCTGACAGTTGAAGGGAGAAGGTCGACAGGCTGACCCCCAAGAGAGCCAGTGTGGTGTAGTGGTTAAGAGTGGTAGTCTCGTAATTTGGGGAACCGGGTTCGCGTCTCCGCCCCTCCACATGCAGCTGCTGGGTGACCTTGGGCTAGTCACACTTATCTGAAGTCCCTCAGCCCCACTTACCTCACAGAGTGTTTGTTGTGGGGGAGGAAGGGAAAGGAGAATGTTAGCCGCTTTGAGACTCCTTTGGGTAGTGATAAAGCGTGATATCAAATCCAAACTCTTCTTCTTCTCACTAACAGTTCCTCATTATCCTGGAAAAAAAGTGACAAGTGGGGTGCCACAGGGTTCTGTCCTGGGTCCGTTGTTATTTAACATCTTTATAAATGACTTGGATGAAGGTATTGAGGGGATGCTCATCAAATTTGCAGATGACACCAAACTGGAAGGGATAGTCAATGATGTTGAAGACCGAATTTGGACTCAGGTTGACCTTAAAAGATTGGAAAGCTGGGCCCAAACTAAAAAATAAATAAATAAATAAAATGTATTTCAATAGGGAAAATGTCAGGTTCTGTGCTTAGGCAGGAAGAACGAGCTGTACAAATATAAGATGGATGACACCTGGCTTTCCAGTAATATGTGTGAAAAGAACCCAGGGGTCTTAGTAGACCACCAGCTTAACGTGAGTCAACAGCAGGGGGAAAAAGCTAATGTTCTTCTAGATTGCATCAGTGGTAGTATAGTGTCTCATTGAAGAGAAGCAATAGAACCACTCTGTTCTGCCGTGGTCAGACCATGCCTGGAGTTATTCTGTTCTAGAATTATGAGGAATGATTGAGGGAGTTGGGTATGTTAAGCCTGGGAAAGAGGAGACTGAGAGGAGATATGGTATCCATCTTCAAATATCTAGACAAACTGGACAAACTAACAGGAAAGATCAGATATATACAAGATCAAAAGTTCATTGAAGACTGGGGAAAATTTTCAGACTATCTGAAATGTGTATGTGATGAGCAAATAACGCTAGTGGGATTTCAAGAAGTTCTGTAAATGATAGAGGACCTATTGTATTGATGAAAACTAAGTGTGTGAAGGTTTATAAAATGCAATATAGGAAATGCGTATTTAAAAATTTGAATAATGGATGATTGTCAGAGAGGTTGAAGGAAGTCTAAAAGAGAAAATATGTGATAAATTTAGATTGGATACTATAAATGTATGTTAGAAAATTTAATTTAAAAAAATCAAATATCTAAAGGGCTGCCACATGGAAGATGGAGCAAGCTTTGGAGGCTAGGATCCAAACCAATGGATTCAAGTTACAAGAAAGGAGATTCTTCCTAAAGATTAGGAAGAGCTTTCTGCCAGTAAGAGCTGTTTGACAGGGGAATGGACTGCCTCAGACGGCAGTGGACTCTCTTTCATTGGAAGTTTTTAAGCAGAGATTGAATGGCCACCTGCCATGGATATGTTAGTTGAAATTCCTGCATTGCAGGGGGTTGGACTAGATGAACCTTGGTACTCTTCGAACTCTACAATTCTATGATTTGATTAGTCCTTCTGCATCCACTGCCCAGTGTTGCCAGTAGATAGCATATAGTATTTAACTTAATTAAATATTTCCACCGTATGCACTATATGGTTTATTATGATAAATTAATTAATAACCATGAATACCAAACCGATTGAGTGGACAGGAAAACTGCATTCATGGTTATTTATAAATTTATCAGAATGCAAAACGAATATATAAATTATATATAGCACTTGTAAATTATAACACCTCTTAGTAAATATAAGCATTATTTACAATTACGAAAATTAAGAACAGAAATTAGCAAATAGTTTTGACAAACCATCCATTATTTCAATAACTAATGAATCATCTAATACTTTAATTAGACGCTTGCTTGCATAGATTTTTCATTGCTTTCATTTTAAATTGTAAAAAACATTTTTGCCTAGTTTACTACACATCCACTTCTGCCCCCAGGGGCAAAATTTGTAGATTTGGCAATGCCTGTGACTGGGGTGAAAAATTTCAAGGGACACTTTATGTACAACTCAGCTTCGCCGTGATGTCTCTTGAGCTCTACACTACACTATTCTGAGAACATCAAAAGTTTGCTGGTCAAATGACAGTGGATATATATAAGTAGTCACATGTAACAGCTGGAGAACTACTTTAATTGGAAAGGGTCTCAAGTCAGTATGATAGTTAGATGGATCCCACGATGCAAAGACAGTAATGATGCAAAATATGGTATTGCTTTCAAATTTTGGAGGAGGCGCACAACAGGAATTTTATAAGTGTCTGTCAGTCAAGCCTTCCAGAAGTCATTAAGATACTCGAGCCAATATACCTGACTGTCATTCTCTCATCCTTTTAAAATGGTTGTAACTTAAGGTCCTAGTTCTATACTCACCTACTTGGTAGTAAGCCTATTGAACCCATTGTACCGCAATTCATTTCTGCCTTAAAGCTTTACCTAAGGTGACATTTGATCATCTGAAACAGCACCGTCTACCATGTCTTTCTCATTGAACACAAATACAAAGCAAGCTGCAACCATCAAAAAGAGCATTGGGTTAGCTAGAATTTTGAGAGGCGGTGTCAGTCTGACTGAGCATGCAGGTCAGGAGGTTCTTGTTTAACTCCTTCGGATAACACTGTTTTAAAATGTGTGTCAAATGCTTTGTTTCATACATTATACAGTGGTACCTCGGGTTAAGTACTTAATTCATTCCGGAGGTCCGTTCTTAGCCTGAAACTGTTCTTAACCTGAAGCACTACTTTAGCTAATAGGGCCTCCTGCTGCCGCCGCGCCGCCAGAGCATGATTTCTGTTCTCATCCTGAAGCAAAGTTCTTAACCTGAGGTACTATTTCTGGGTTAGCGGAGTCTGTAACCTGAAGCGTATGTAACCTGAAGCGTATGTAACCCAAGGTACCACTGTAGCTAAGTTTCCATAGATAAGCTGTTCTTTAGTGTAAGTATAGTGGCATGAAAATGATTTTGATGGAGATGAATGTGATGTTAAAACCCTGTGAACTCCAGCATATATTTCAATAGAAATTGGTATGTGCACCGAACAGATCAATAAGGAAATCAGGGGAATTCCATTTGGATCTCTTTTCACTTTTATGGACATCTTTTCTGAGTCATCTTGATTTTAGCAGGTTTGAGAAGCCATGCTGTTGAAGAACATTTGATTATTTGGGGCAGGGGATGTCATGTCAACGGGAAACTTAACTATGCAAGGATAATATTGACATTACAGTTGTTTATCCTGCTAAAGATTGTACCCATATGATTTACACAGTTTTGAAAGAGGTAGAATACAACGTTGAACTAAATTAAATTCAACTGAATTGTCATAATTGCTTGGTTTATATTAGCAAGCAGAACAGTTTCTTAAAATTCCATGCTTGCTTAGCATTGAACGATCACACATCATCTTTCTGGAATATATGGCAAATTCAATGAATGTTGATACATTATGCATTCACTGAGAAGTCACACTGATTCCAGTGAAACACAGTTCAGTATAAGGATGCTCTAAATTTGGAACCCATTGAGTGTCCGATAAATGTTAATGGAATTCATGTTAGGAACATCGTTTAGAGCCTGGTCTGACATGTGTCTGTTTTGAAGTAAGGGCTGCTGAATGTACTATATGTGATCCATGAGCACTGCACTGTAGGATGCACAGTGAGGAGGCGAGAGTGATTGCGGAAGATTGAGTGGTGCCTCCTGAGAGCTCAGCTTGTGCTCAAGCCTCCCCCTCTCCACCCACAAGTGGAGATTGCAGTGACAGTGGGATATTTGCAGGGAATCCAAAATGCTTGTTTACAAAGCTATTGTACTACCAACCTTACTGTATGCTTGTGAAACACGGACCACTTATAAATGCCATCTCCAACTCCTTGAAAGATTCCATCAACTGTGTCCCCAAAATTTTTTACACGTTACTTGGGAAGACAGGTGAACTAATGCCAGTGTACTGGAAGAAGCAAAGAATTGACCACCACAGTCACTTACAGACCCACTGTTAGAACTGTGTTTATGGAAGATAATCCTATTCGGCTAAGAGTGATCGCCAAAGAAGAAAGAAGTACACAATTCTTCCACCTTGCATTTTACTTCCATCCTGAGGATTACAGAGGAGCTGGGTGTGTAGAAGGATGTCTTCTTCTGCTATTTTCATCCAGGTTGTGAACTTGCATGGCAATGATGTTCATGAGTGTCTGGTCGGCAGTGTCAGTGGATAGAGTGGAGTGCTTTGTTTTAGACAGCAGAACAGTTGTGTTTGTCTCTCTGTATTGGGGGGATTGTAGTTCCCTTGTTCCTGCTGGTGTCTGCTGGTAGTGACAGAGAGTGTGTTGGATAAATGTGATTTAGCTAAAACTCTGCTTTCACATGCAGAGTTGGTTAGGAAGACACATGGGAGACAGTGATTCTGTTTTGTAGCATGACAGCCACTTTCCTTTGCTGTCCTGTGCAGGGTGCTCTGTCCTGCCCCCTCCTCACTTCCTAGAGTGGAGTCAGATTGGGTGTTTTTATCTGGAGTCTAGGGTAAAGGTAAAGGGACCCCTGACCATTAGATCCAGTCGTGACCGACTCTGGGGTTGTGGCGCTCATCTCACTTTATTGGCCGAGGGAGCCGGTGTACAGCTTCCGGGTCATGTGGCCAGCATGACTAAGCCACTTCTGGCGAACCAGAGCAGCACACAGAAACACCGTTTACATTCCCGCTGGAGCGGTACCTATTTATCTACTTGCACTTTGATGTGCTTTCGAACTGCTAGGTTGGCAGGAGCAGGGACCGAGCAATGGAAGCTCACCCCTTCGCGGGGATTTGAACTGCCGACCTTCTGATCGGCAAGTCCTAGGCTCTGTGGTTTAACCCACAGTGCCACCCGCATCCCTTATCTGGAGTCTAGGCAAGGCTAAAAACTCATCGGCTACCCTCAGCGCAGGAGTGTTAAAACTATGCTCAAGGTTCCACATGTGTTCTAAAGGCAAGCTGTTTTGTGAAAAGTACCCTTGCCTCTCCAAGGCATCCTTTCCCCTTTGATTCTGAACACCCAATTTATCCCTTGTGTGCTCCAAATCTGCAAGACCACAGAGATTTTGCTGATGCCCAGACATTGTAGCTGGAGGTCAGAGATGATGGGAATTGCAATCCAACATCATCTGAAAGACCATAAGTTGCCCCATTCCTGTACTAATGGTAGCAGGCCAATTTTTAGCTCTGCATACATAACACCACTATCAACAAACTGTAGTCCACAATTCACAGTAGTACCAGTACAACTGGCAGTAGTATATCAGGCTGATTTAAGAACAAATCAGTTACAGATTAAAGCCTCTTTGACAGCCCAATCCACAACCCATTTACAAAAAAAAAGGGGGGAGATTACTGGAGTGAATAAAACATAATGTACTTAACTTTAAGTGCTTTAGCACAACTGAGCTGTGGGTTGGGTTAAATGGGAGTGAGTTATTGAGTGAATAAAGATGCAGTCATAAATTACTGACACCATTGCTGAAAACTAATGGAACTTACAACCAAGTAAATATAATTACAGGTTGGGGGAGTGCAAGCTGAAAGGAATCGTGGAATGGGAGATGATGGGCATACCATTCGTTTTTCAGAGGTTCTTCAGATTACTACGTCATCTCTTTTTCAGCAAGTCTCATTGCTTTAACAGCTATGAAAGAGCAACTCTGAAAGCAGCATTTCAAACTAGACGTGTTTACCACATTCAATATTTAGAAGAGGAGGAACATGGGAGAGGGATTAATAAAAGCAGAGAAATTAAACAGCAGATGAGTTGACCCTACTGTCCTATGTCCAGAATACATGGAGACCCCACATGCACGGGATGGGGTTTCTTTGCTGACAAACACATGGAAGGAGAAGTGACACATGGAGGGATATATGGAAGGAGATGTTAGAGTGGAACCAAAGTGCCAGCTTACTCCAGAATTAACCTTTCAATCCCCTACATATGGGCAATACATGACTAGGGCTTATTACTTCCTGTCATTCAGATGCCATGGTTCTGTGATTGTGGCCTAAGACTGCATTCACTTTTTAAGCAGCTGTATTACACTCCTAGTTTGTGCTCTGTTTTTCATTGGCTAATACACCTAGATCCTTCTCCTGGTGCAATTGAGGGGAGTTTTATCACCAGTTTGGGATGATTGGGTGCAGATCAAGCCTCAACCACAAATTTATATTCATGTTATATGGGTGTTATATGGGTGTTATATGGATGTGGGTGGCGCTGTGGTGCAAACCACTGAGCCTTGGGCTTGCCGATCGGAAAGTCAGCGGTTTGAATCCATGCCACGGGATGAGCTCCCATTTTTTGGTCCCAGCTCCTGACAACCTAGCAGTTCAAAAGCACATCAAAGTGCAAGTCAATAAATAGGTATTGCTCCAGTGGGAAGGTAAACGGCGTTTCCGTGTGCTGCTCTGGTTTTGCCAGAAACGGCTTAGTCATGCTGGCCACATGACCCATAAAAACTGTCTGTGGACAAACGTTGGCTTCATCAGCCAATAAAGTGAGATGAGTGCTGCAACCCCAGAGTTGTTCATGACAGGACTTAACTGCCAGAGGTCCTTTACCTTTACCTTTTACATGTAGTAATGGGAGAAAATCCCAACAAGACGACATAGGCTTTCCAAAAATCTTATCGGACTCCAGCCTACCACCATCAGCCTCAGTAGTTAGTATCACACTCCATATTATAGAGACGCGGGTGGCGCTGTGGTCTAAACCACAGAGCCTAGGGCTTGCCGATCAGAAGGTTGGTGGATCTAATCCCCGCGATGGGGTGAGCTCCCGTTGCTGGGTCCCTGCTCCTGCCAACCTAGCAGTTCAAAAGCACAAACTGCAAGTAGATAAACAGGTACCGCTCTGGTGGGAAGGTAAACGGCGTTTCCGTGTGCTGCTCTGGTTCGCCAGAAGCGGCTTAGTCATGCTGGCCACATGACCTGGAAGCTGTACGACAGCTCCCGCAGCCAATAAAGTGAAATGAGCACCGCAACCCCAGAGTTGGCCATGACTGGAGCTAATGGTCAGGGGTCCCTTTACCTTTACTATTAGGAATGGTGGGATTTCTAGTCACAATAGATCTGGAAAGCACTGCATTGGCTATCTCTGTTCAATGATGATTGATAAATACCTAGCATTTATACAAAAAGAATGTCACATTTATTCTCCCAGTGACGTTTATACTAATCCAGTGAGGTCGGTCAGCATTCTTTTTACTGCAGATGGGGAATTGAGGCTGAACAAAATAGCACTTGAAATAGCCTCTAGTGAGTTCTTGGTGGTAGATGTGGCTCATAGTTTAGTCACATAGATTCAGATGTAACATGAACAGCTAATAGTTTGCAACTTTTAGCTGGAAAGATTAGTGTGATTTCTCGCCACAGAAAGCAGAAATCATCTCATAGCTGCAGTATTGTTATTTAGACACACACACACACACACACACACTGCTGGTCTCCTGTGAACCACCAATCATTTGCAAGATGACCACTGAGCTTCCTTGCAGCTTCCCCAAGGCCAATCGTATGCTGGGAGAGTTGTCTGCCTTTAGGGATAATAGTAGGAAACCCAATTACTGCCTCCCAGCTGAGCTCTGGTTCCCATGAGTCCGATGGAGAATATCTATTAGAAAGCCAGATAAAAATACTAGAAATGTGAATATAAATACAGATGCAAATAAAAGCCACTGCACACAGACCTAGTTACAAAGTGTGAGATCAGATCCTACCCCTGTTTGTTCAGAAGTAAGCCTTGCCCCATACCTTGTAATATTTGTCACTGTCTCCTGCTCCTTGTATTAAGCACCTGACTTAAACTGGGCCCACAGTTCCCATGTATGCTATGCTAACACTCCAGCATGAAACCTGGCCAGGACTCAGACATGGAATGAGAGGAGTGAGATACACTTGGCCGAGCCAGCACCAGTAATGGAAGCACTGGACTCATTAGCATGTCTGACTGTGACCACCATGAGCCCCTAGAAAACAAATTGAAAAGGACCCCTAGAAACAATAATTCTTGATTACGCAGGGTTCTATATTGTGCAGGGAGCCTGCAGAAGTACAGTGGGCTCCTTCTTCAGGCATCTGCCCTTCAGGTAAGGGGGACCTGAAAAAACAAGGTGATGCATTGGAGAGGCAGAACATTATACACTTTCATTATATGCCTTCATTATATACTTTTAGGCGCCAGGCAAAAACATGGCTTTTTAACCAGGCCTTTAGTTGATCTTATTGACATCCAACACCCTTTTAGAATGTGGTTGGTTTTTTTTGGGGGGGGGGTATTGGGTTATTGTTTTTGGTTTGATTTTATATGTTGCAGTCTTGTTTGTGAACTGCCCTGAGACCTCCAGGTATAGGGTGGTGTATAAATTGAACAAACAACAACAACAACAGCAACAACATGCCAGCACACCCTCACTCTCCCTCATACGATGTCCATTACATGAAGACTCAAATGTCTGCATAGGATATCTGTCAAATCAGTTCTTCATTGACCTGTCCATGGTCCTGAAGTTCTTGCATCTGACTTGCCTTGCTATTGCACTATAATCTGGCATTCCTGCCTTAACGTACTGTGCCTTCCACTTTTTGTACTCTTGGATCTCGATTACAGCTTGCCTTCTATCTGCTCCACTGGTTCCCGGTCATCTCATCAGCTTAGAGGGGCTGACAGTTTGTTGTTGGGCATCCGTCTGTCTCGGGAGACAATGGAGGACCGTGTCTTTGAGAGTGAAGTCAAACTGTTGGAAGGTTGCAGCGCCTGCTGTGGTTGTAGAGACCGATAGGGAAGAGACATGTTTTGTTGCAGCTGGGGCAAATGAAGGCGTCTGGTTGTGCTGGTGCAGATGCACCATGGTGTTTCTTCTCCATGTGTTCCTCCCAACCATCATTCCTTCTCTGGTCATTGCTATGGATACACAACCTGACTCCAGGCACTGCGGTCATCCGCAAGGGATTTCCATACAACAGGGTTGATGTTGCCAGCCTTCATATCACATTTGCAGACATTTTTGTAGCAGAGTTGGTCTGCCAACAGGCCTGGTGCCTGAAGCCAGCTCTCCATTGAGCATGTCCTTTTGAGATCCTGCCATCTTCCATTCTGTGGACATGACTGAGCCAACATAGATGTCGCTGTGAGAGGAGTGCAAACATGCAGGGAATGCAGGCTTGGGAGAGCACATCTTTGTTTCAATCTCTATCCTGCCATGTGATACCTAATATTTTCCTGGCACAGCACATGTGGAAGGCATGGAGGTGTCGTTCCTGGCAGTTGTAAGTTATCCACGACTCACTTCCATAAAGCAGCATGCTCAACATGCAAGCCTGGTAGACCTTCATCTTGGTATTGGACATTAGCATCACATTCTCCCATACCCTTTTGGATAGGCAAGCCATTGTCGTAGCTGCCTTGCCAATATGCGTTTCCAGCTCAAAACTGATGAAGTTGTTGCTGGTTATGGTGGAACCCAGGTAGACAAAATTGTCTACCACCTCAAGCGTGTGGTCACCAAAGCTTATGCATGGAGTGTTGGTCAAGTCCTGATCCAGGATATACCATCTGCATTCTATGGGAATTCTAAGGGCCACAGGAAGCATTGGTTCTTCCTTTCTGAGGACAGATACTATAGAATGTTCCAGCCTTGGAAAAAGAGTGTCAGGTTATCCCTCGCTGACACTGTGGAAACTCTTCCAGACCTAGCCCTCCTGACACCAAATCTCTGACATCATTAGAACTAAGAGCAGGTGTTCTGGGGTACATGTTGGAGGCATGCTGGGGGAGGACCAGGAAAGGCTTATATTTGAATGATTCAATGGGAGGGAAATAATTTATTTATTAAGTTCCAGAAAAGGACAGAGGTGTACAAGAATGTTTCTCTGCTCACATTACTGTCCTGCCAGTGTGTTGCATGAGATGCACATTATGATTGCATCCTGTGTTTTAATTTACCTGTGATAATTCATCAGGAGAACCTATATTTCTACCCAGTTCATTGATTCTGCCTACTAATGATAGCTACAAATTATTACATGAACCTTTGCATAGTAGTATAATCTGAACCTTCCCTATGCATGGTCATGCATGCTTAAAACACTGGGGATAATTGTTCGACCTCTGTTTAGATATTTGCTATAGTTGGGGCATAAAAAGGAGACATGAACAAATAACCACAAAAATATTTGTCAAAGGAACTTCTTTTGTTTTGATTTGCTTTCGTATGTGTTCTTGAATATATCTAAGATTGCTCTGCTGAAATGTATTTGCGAGTCAAAAGGGGAAGAAGGGTTTGCATTACAATACACTTCAGATGTGTATTTCTTTCCATTAATCAAGAATCAAGCAGAATATTAAATACAACCTTTTGCTCCAGATACCTGTGGGCTTGTGGAACAACACTGTGTACATATTTCAGATTTAAGCCCGTCTCTTACAGTAATGGAGTGGAGATGGAGTGGAATGCAATAAAGGTTTTAGCACCATGATGAGTCTAGAAGAACTACTTTATTCATAGGTAATCAAATCATGGGGGAATTATATATAGGTCATCCTAAATGCATGCCAATAAATCCTTTATATCTCATCCATACAATCATGCCGACCGTATATATTACAGGAAAACTGTTAGAAATGATTTAAAGCATTTTAACTATTTTATTAATACAATTTTTCATTCCCCCCCCCTCCTGTAAAATCTGACTACCTTTGCTGACAACACAATGCAGCTATATATGTGTGCTACAGAAAGATCTACAATGCATAATAATTTTTTAGAACTCTGTCCTGCACAGCAGTGAGGATTTAATCTGTGTGGTGGATTATCATCCTCAGGGGAACTCTCAGGCTAGCACTAGTGGGAACCTTGTTTTATGCTCAGTAGTGCACTGGTTTGGAGGGGGTTTCATGATTAAATAGGGGAGGGGAAAACTTACTCCCCTACCCTTTACATAGGGGAGATTTCAAGGGCAGGGAAAGCAAAACCGAATAGCCTTCTCTCTCCCCCCCCCCCGACACTTCTTTGTTGCCACCATTTTGAACTGGTACTATTTAACATCAGAATGTAGCATTATTCTAAGGAGCATGGAGGGTGGGTTCCCCACCTCAGTGGAACCTTCAATTTCGCTTCCATAATTAAAATAAAATCAGAAAGGGCTTTGAGGATGCTGGGGGTTTCTGTCAAACACAGCATCTCTGTTGTCTGAGGTTGCCTAAGATACAAGTCCTCTGTTTGTACTGATTAATATTCATCAAACTTCCATATGATTTCCTATTAATCTCTTAAAGGTATCTAATATTTTCCAGTTTTAAAAAATCTGATGAATCCAGAGGTGATTCTTTTAACTTTCTTTCTTTCTTTTGGATGGGTGAGTTTTATAGATTAGGGTTTTTTTTCTTGTATAGATGTCATGAATTCAAAACTTAGTACTGTGTGTCCCTATCAAATCATTTTTTCCCTCTGTGGGCCTCACTTCACAAGCAATCATCCTGAATTTCTTCATAAGATTCTCTCTAACATACTTAAGACATTTTGAATCCTAAGTATTATGAATACTTGATCTATTTAAATGGATAATGTATTTGTTTAAACATCACTAAAAGAATTCACTTATGCACTGAGGTGCTGAAAGTATGGCTGAGGACTGATTCGTATAACCACTTAGCAAGGTATTGACATGAGGACAAAAATTTTATGTGAATAAATAGGCCATCACAAAGAAAGCCACCAATGATGATCATACTGCAATCACTTGTATGAATAGCCCAGTCTTGTTAAGCGGGCCTAATCGGGAATGCACTGAAGAAGCTTTGTGTGCATTATAGTTCACAGGTGCATTGTAGAGTTTTGCTTTCAAGAAGGCAGTTGAATGTCATTTCATTATACAGACGTGAGCCTTTATAATAGACTAGGGCTAAGAGAGCTGCTTGTGTCCATTGCCAAGACAACACAGAAGAAGACTCAAGAGACAGAGGTAACAGTTATTCAAATAGCGCAGTTTGTCAGAGCATGGTGCTGATAGCGCTGTGTTGCAGGTTCAATCCCCGAATGGGGCAGCTGCATAGTTCTGCATTGCAGGGGGTTATATTACAGGACCCTTAGGGTCCTTTCACAGGGACGCGGGTGGCTCTGTGGTCTAAACCACTGAGCCTTGAGCTTGCTGATCAGAAGGTCGGCAGTTCGAATCCCTGCAACGGGGTGAGCTCCCATTGCTCGGTCCCAGCTGCTGACAAACTAGCAGTTTGAAAGCATGTCAAAGTGCAAGTAGATAAATAAGTACTGCTCCGGCGGGAAGGTAAATGGCATTTCTGTGCGCTGCTCTGGTTCGCCAGAAGCGGCTTAGTCATGCTGGCCACATGACCCAGAAGCTGTACGCCAGCTCCCTTGGCCAGTAAAGCGAGATGAGCGCCGCAACCCCAGAGTCGTCTGTGACTGGACCTAACGGTCAGGGATACCTTTACCTTTAGGATCCTTTCTAACTCTGCAGTTCTATGATTCTATGAAATATAATATTAGAAGATCTGCCAAACAGTAAACCAAATTATGTACATGAAGGGTTTAAACTGACATATATGAAGGAAGCATTCCTCCACTCCCTTGGGCATGCAAATAGACATATTTCATGGCTCCTCAGACAGGGATTAGGAGACAATTCTCCCTCCCAGTGAAGTGAGCCTTGGGTATGTGAACCCAACATGTGTACCCAGGCCACACTAAAGGTAAAGGATCCCTGGATGGTTACGTCCAGTCAAAGGTGACCATGCGACATTCATCTCGCTTTCAGGCCGAGGGAGCCGGCATTTGTCCACAGACAGCTTTCTGGGTCATGTGGCCAGCAGGACTAAACCACTTCTTTTGCAACAGAATGCCATGATGGAAACCAGAGCGCACAGAAATGCCATTTACCTTCCCACCACATCAGTACCAATTTATCTGCTGGCACTGGTGTGCTTTCAAACTGCTAGGTTGGCAGGAGCTGGGACAGAGCAATGGGAGTTCACCCCATCTCAGGGATTAGAACCACTGACCTTCTAATCAGCAAGCCCCAAAGGGTCAGTGGTTTAGACCACAGCACCACCTGCATCCCTGCCAGGCCACTAACCAAGGTGTTCAATGTCAGGTCTTAAGGGCAGCCCCAAGGATCCCCCAAGCTAAAGGCTGCAGAACATGACTCAAGAATATGCTTAAATCCCATAGTGCCCCAGGGTGCCTTCAAATAAGTTCTTACATTCCTTTACCTGCCCACACTCAATGCCAAACATACTAAATAAGTACATTGAGAACAATTCAGAGATACCTGAATGGTGGACAGGGCAGTTAAATATGATGTAGATATCTAAACTAAAATATAAAAATCGCTCACAATTACCTGTGTGTGTAGGAACCTGAGTGATTACTGGTGACAAGAGACAACTGAAGATTATCAGGAGGAGGAGAAAGAGTTCTTCATGCTGGGTTCCTTTGTGTTTTGGTAAACTTCCTAGTTTCTGGGCAAGCTCTACTGTACTAGTTCTACTGGAATAAGTCAAAATAAGTCACAGTTGCGGTGGGAAGCAATTCCCTTAACACATTTTAACTTAATTCCCCCCTCCACACACCCTAAGTAATTTGTGCTCTAGAAGGGCTTATTTCGGTAGATTGCAGATGGGTACAGAGATATTTGCCCGGAGAAAGCATGACAATAAGTAGGATGTTTGACGTGAGTGGAATCATAATTTAATCACTTGTTTCTTGCAAAAAGATAACTAAAACAACATCCAATGCAATAAATGATGCAAAACAACAACAACAACCCAGCAGCAACTCAATGTATGAAGCGATGCAGAGTAATTTGGTAGCATCTGAAAACTACTTCACAAGGATTTGAACTATTTGATCTGTGGGTGTTTTCTATTTTTGTCACCTTTTTATATGAACTCCTCAAGAAATAATCTTGTCAAGAAGACGGCTGCTTTGCTGTAAAAGTACTTACATATTCTCATTAAAGATATGTCAGTTTCAGACACTTACTGCTCCATGTTTACTTCAGGAAAATCTAGTAAACCTTGGCCTTTTAGGGATTAGTTATTACAGATGTGTCTGTTTTGTGCCATTTTGTCAGGGTTGCTAAATATAAGAATCTGAAAGATGATCATAAACTTGAGTCAGGCCTACTTGGGCAACCCAATGGGGAGCATTTCTGATTCTTAAGCCACTGAATGGGAGTTTCATGGCACAAACTGGCCTCAAAAAAGCCCAGAGTCCTTCCCTTCCAGCATTTTGCTTCTACAACTGGCCAACCAGATTCCACTGGGAGCTGTAGAGCAGGGTTGAAATGAAAAATGGGATGTAAAGTGTTATGTACTGAAGTTCTCACCCTGGGCCAGCAGGGGGATACTGTAGATAGTTATGCAAATAAGGGATCGAAAGTGACATTCAGTGATTGGATAGTTTTAGAAAATTGTTATAGTTACGTTGTACTGGAGCTCTATATAAGCAGGTTGACTGAACCCTTCAGTTCAGTTCTGTTCTGGCCTGTGAATAAGCAAGAGCTGTTTGAAGAATCGCTGTGTAGTCTGATATGTTCACCCACAACTGAACAAAAGGTTCCTCACACCCCATGAAATTAGTGGGCAAACATCTGCAGCTTTGACGGCATTTTGAGGGGTCGGAGATAGAAACTGTGTAGCTGAGTGGGTTTTAAAAAGGTAAAGGTACCCCTGCCCGTACAGGCCAGTCTTGACAGACTCTAGGGTTGTGTGCCCATCTCACTCAAGAGGCCGGGAGCCAGCGCTGTCCAGAGACACTTCCGGGTCACGTGGCCAGCGTGACATTGCTGCTCTGGCGAGCCAGAGCCGCACACGGAAACACTGTTTACCTTCCCGCTAGTAAGCGGTCCCTATTTATCTACTTGCACCCGGGAGTGCTTTCGAACTGCTAGGTTGGCAGGCACTGGGACCGAACAACGGGAGCGCACCCCGCCGCGGGGATTCGAACCGTCGACCTTTCGATCGGCAAGCCCTAGGCGCTGAGGCTTTTACCCACAGCGCCACCCACATCCCACGAGTGGGTTTTAGCCTTCTTTAAATTAATAAATATCCTGCAAACACTCACAGCAATGGAAAGTTCTCGGTCCACAGGGACTACAATTATCATGCCATTTCATGGGTTTTTCAAAAGATGTAATAGCAATAAGAGTCCTTCAAGTTATTTATATTTCTCCTACCCACCCCATGACTGGTGTCCATTGGGTCTAGTGGGGTGAAGGGGGGGCAGCTAACTGACACATGTACAGCTTTCAAATCCAGGAGCTGCTTTTGACTCCAAACTAAAGGAAAGGCTAATGAAAACCCTGCTCATTTTTCCTCTGCAGCCTAATATATCCAGTTAAAAAAACCAACCTTGACTTAAGGATGAAAATAGTGATGTCATATTCTGCCAATACAAAAGTTTCTTCTGTATTTTTTCCACCTGAAGACTGATTTTTCTACCAAAAGATACAGCTTAGGAGATAAATTCTGATTATAAACATCCAGCCCTAGCCCCCCCCTCCGTCTTTGTAAGACTAAATAAGCACTTTAGCAAACCACACACACTGACTAAAGTGTTCTTGAGTATTACCTTCCACAAAGACCATCATCCACATTATTTTCTGGCCTTGACATATGCTGACAGTAACTGAAGAGGCAAGGGCATTTTGTGTGTACCCCCAACCTGTGGAATGACTGACTAGGGGCAAAAAAAGATGCAAAGTTTGTTCCAGCACTTGTTTAAACTTTTAAAGCAGAAAACTTTTTATGATGTTTGTTGAGCAGGAACTGAGGAAGAGTCATAATTGTTGACAGTGTTGCCATTTCCACACTACCACAAATTTCTGTTTCTTTCTGCGTTTAGTTAAGGTTTCGTAATGTGATACACCTTGGAACATCTATTTCACTGTTCAGATCAGATACTTTATTCGG
Source organism: Podarcis tiliguerta (assembly GCF_965153285.1). NCBI lineage: Eukaryota > Metazoa > Chordata > Lepidosauria > Squamata > Lacertidae > Podarcis > Podarcis tiliguerta. Next base: position 63,004,536 of record NC_139542.1, on the reverse strand, counting down.
CTATAAGCCCACAAGGTAAAACCAGTCAATAAATAAAATAGCATTTTACATTCTAAAATATCAACTAAAATATTTCAATGCATAATCTCCTTCACGTTACGTACCATCTCTAGATATACCATATTGTGGCCTTGAGTATAAGGATTGTGGATAAAGTTTACTAGATTTTTAATAGTCATGCAGCATTCCATGAAGTTTTTTAAATGCAAGAACTGAATTCAGGAATCTGGCAACCTGTAATGTTCTATAAGAGTCAATGTCCTGGAGTAGATAGGCAAGATGTAATTCGGGTGGTTTAGCAACAGTTTCCAAAATGATTGAACTCAGAATCCTTGATCGGGGAACCAAATATAGAGGACAATTAAACAAGATATGATAAAGGGATTCTATTGATTTGTTGTCACATGCGCATAAAACAGAGGTTTTATCTATTTCACTGTTGTTGCTGTTGTCATTGTGCCCCTCCTAGTATTCAGCCATATATTATCAAAACATTTACTCAAGTACTGTTAAAAAAAAATTAAGACACCATTCCATTTGTTATGACAATGGAATTGTTGCTAAGTAGCCAAACAAGAACACCCCCACAAAGAAAAGAAAATCAGGCAGTTCATGAAACTAGAGGGTATTTTAAAATAAGGATCTTGTTCCATATGGATTAGCATTAGTTTTAAAGTTGGAGCTTCATTGTTCAAGTGGAAACTTTCTTTCTGATGCTGCCTCCAAAACATGTTGTGTAGTGTGTGTGCCTAAAAGGAAATTTCTTGTATCCTCAAGTAAACAGGGGCTTCAGCTAGCCCTTTAAAGCTAAAGTCAATAGTACTTTTTGATTGAATCCCAAGGGATGAAGAATGAGACTTCCTGGCACCTGTGAGGACAGACAACCATTTGTGAAAGCAACGGTGGAGTTCAGAAGACAATGCATGACATTTTCAGAAGAGTGCTACAACATGACTAACTGTTGTAAGACATTGATTTTTGTGTGTGCTTCATTTCCTGAATTAGAGAACGAACTTGTTCCAGCTTGAGTAACCCTGGCTGAGATGTTAGAAGAATCGAATAAACCCATTTACAGTGTGCTGAGCAAGGCACAAGGTGATCAAAACAATTGGTTTTTGTTTTGTTTTGTTTTTTTCACATGGACTTTTCTTCCTCATCTTTGCCTTAGTTTTGCTGAAGTATAACCAAACTCATCCATGAGTCAGAAGGTCATACCTTCTATGTATCTGCAGCTTCCAACCACTAGACACTGACAGGGGGCTTCCAAACCATACCTGAAACATGATACATGAAGAAGAAGAAATAAATACAGTTGTATGTTGTTCAGTGACAACAGTGTAGACAGAAGCACCCAAATCAGCAATCTGCTTCTTGTGTGACTGATTACACTTCAAACACTTTAAAGTTTAAAGGTGAGCTTCCTTATGGTGCTTTGAGAACCACCGTTCTATAACTATTCTAATCAGTCAGATCTTTAATTTACATAGCTGAGAGTTGGTGAGCCTTGTGGCATTGACATATGAGAGTGCTGGAGGTGAAATAGTTAAACTGGTTACCCAATCAGGACCCGGGGGGTGGGGGGGAGTCAGAGGGACTATAAAACCAGCTCTGGGAGGGGCAAAGGGAGGAGTTCGTTGGGTGGTTGGCTGGAGTGGGAGTGAATTGGGATAGAGTTTGTGGGTAGGTTGAGTTAGTGTAGCGAAATAAGCTGAATCAGGAATAGTTAGGGGCTAGGAAGACAAGTAAATATATGAGAGGTGGTTTAGTGAGTGAGAGCAGGTAGTGGAAGTTATAGGTCTGGAAAGGCACCCCATGTTTGTACTTGACTGATACCGTTTATGAAACCAAACGCTTGTTAAACTGCAATAAATAAACAAAAGTTTATGTTCCAATTTAACCCTGACTGGACTGAGTATTGTACCAGGTAGGGCCTGAGTGGTGGCAACGGGAAATAAAGTGGTGCCACAGGGATCAATAGACGGTGAAATGTCCGGGGACCCTGTGTGATCGCCACAACCCTCAGATATTGTTGGATTATTATGCCCAACAACCCTAACCACTGGTTATGCTCCTTGGGGCTGATGGAAACTGGAGTCCAATAACATTTGGAGAAAAGGGTCTTAGCTGAAGTTTCAGGAAGAAAAGTACTACAGTGGAGAAGAATGATAACGAGTTGTGAAGACACCCACTGAACTTCCACTTTCCCTTCAGTACATCACTTAACAAATGCAATGACAACTCAGTTTCTTCCTCAGACTTAGATGTTCCACCGGATATTCTATGCTGGTGAGAAGCAATGAGATAACATGTTGGTTAACATTCTACATTAATGATACTTCCTGGTCTCAAACACAGGATGAGTAGAAATCCTCTGAGAAATTTAATTATTCATATACAAACACTTTTGGATTCCCATAAAGCTCTTCGGATGTTTTGCCCAAACACGAACCTTTCAACTGGTTTCCAAATGTTGCTTTAGAATCAGGCATGGCCAAACTTGGCCCTCCAGCTGTTTTGGGACTACAACTCCCATCATGCCTAGCTAACAGGACCAGTGGTCGGGGATGATGGGAATTGTAGTCCCAAAACAGCTGGGGAGACAAGTATGGCCATGCCTGCTTTAGATGGTATTAATTCAGCGGTAAGTAGTAATAATGTAAAATGTACCTTTCCACCCAACTGAATTTCCACTTCAAACTTCTCTGCAGAAGTGTTGTGAATCAGTTCAAGCGATTTAAGCAGATTGTTATTTCTCATTGAGCTTTAGATCCATTCATTATGGGTAGTTTCCCTTTAATCTCAAATACAATCCACTCGGAGTGAAAGTACACAGCTTTCTTTATTTTGTCTGGAAAACTAAATTGTCTTACAGCTGATAATGACTTGTCAAAGCTGATTGTAATTATTGAATGACAAAGAAGGCAATCTCGGTATAATTATGACATGCATACATACCAAACGAATGCACAACATTTTCATTTATCCCCTCACGACCCCCCACTTGTCTTTAACACGGTATTTCTCCCTTAATACTTTAAACCATGTATGTCAAGAATCTCTTTCCTTTGGAGAATAGTGAAGAGGCTGTTCATCGGACTGGTCCCAGGAGTATTTACCCAGTGCTGCATTTTATTTTTGAGTGAACAAAATATTTGAAAACTACTTTACTCTGCTAGAAAAATGGTCCATTTAATCAGGCATTGTCTCTCTGACTGTGGCCAGCTCCAGCTGCTGCAGAGGTCATGCAAAGCAAAGGGCTCATACCAAATCATTAATCCTGCCATTCATTGTCATTCTGTGCAAATTATTCCATATTATTTCTGTGGATATTTTACCTCCCTTCTGGGGGGGTGGGGGGCAGCCGTCCACATAAGAAGATATGCAGCTCCCCCAAAATAAATTCAGTCCCTGCCATCTGAAGGTACAGTTGGGATTTGGGAAATATTTCTGCTTCAAACCCTTGAGAGTCGCTAACTCTTGGACAATACAGCATTAATGCTCTGACTCAGTATAAAACCACTTCCCAATTTTATTAAAGCTGATCTGTGACTTGCCCCCACTTAATTGCCCCACATTTCAAGACCCCACAACCCAGGGCACGCTGTGTCTTAAGGAGGCTTTAGGAAACAGTTATCTCCTGCTGCCTCCTTGTTAGGGCAACCCAGTCATAGCTTAAACCACCAGATGGGTATAGCATTTTATTTTATTTTTTGGCTTCTCCTTGGCAAAGTGTTTGCTGAAGAGAGCCAGGTGTTATCAACCACTCATGAGCCCATGAGTTTTGTGACGTAGTGAGGCAGCCAAGCCTCGAGATTCTCCTTTTGAAGACCCCTCCAACAAATGAGCCTTGAGAGATTGGCATGGGGAGCCCTCCTTTTCTTACCTTGAAGCTACAGGGCGATGGTTGACAACTTACTATCTATTCCAAAAACAGTGGATGTTTCCTTCCCACCTCCCTCTCAGTAGCCAGGTATAACCAACTGCTATGTGAGAAAGAAGAGAAGGACACCATCACATGTCTGCTCATGGACCAGCTCAGAGTTTCTGCATCTGATGCTCCACTTGCTCATGTTCAGAAGAATGAAAGGAACAAATAAGAGAAGCTTGAACAGGAAGTAAAAATAACTTGTTTTAACTGTATACAACTGGAGCAATGGACAAAGACGTAGTAAAGCAAAAACAAGTAGTCTGCTGTGTCCTGTCTGTGACCTTTGTCTCTGAGACCTTTGTCTCCTTCGTCATACACTGTGCAAGGGGAAAATGATGCGGCGCAAACAGGTGCCAGAATAGCTTTGTACCACCCCACGATCTCAGGACTGGAAGATCTGTAAAGGTCACAGCCCAGAATGTATTTTCCTGGGTTTGCATATTGTGTCAATAAAAGGAGCCTCCACAGAGCTGGCGAGCAGCTAGCTTGCAGCTCACCTGTGCACAACTCACCTGCATTATTAACTCCTGCCTCATGTCCTTCACTTCAGGGGGAACCAGTGAAATTTATAAAATATTAGTAGAAATATTAGTAGAAATAGAGGATCAAGAATGATCAGTTAAAAGAGGTGTGGGGAAAGGAGACAACAGGGCAGAGAAACAAACTTTGAAAATGTTGTCTATAAGAATAAATATATATATATATAAATTAGTTTGGAGATGGTATTTAATGCCAGTCAGATTAAATCAAATAAACAAGGAACAATAGGTGTTATGTTGGAGGGGATGCCAGGAAACCAGGAATTATGTTCACATGTGGTGGGGGTGCAAATAGGTACAATTTCTTTTGGTAAAAGGTGTTTAAGGAGATAACAGATATCACTAGGTTAAAGCTGATCAAAAGTCCAGAGGTAGCATTATTAACAATTTATGATGGGGTGGAAAGTTCACAGGTTATGAAGGACTTGCTCACAAATTTATTGACAGCTGCACAAATTATTATAGCTAGGAAGTGGAAGGGGCAAGCAGAATATAAAATGGAAGAATGGTATAAAGAGGTGTGGGATACAGCTATTAATGATAAATTAACATGTGCCATTAAGGTAAGATTGGGAATATGCAGGAGAAATGATTCTGCGGAGACATGGAGGGTGTTTGTAGAATTTGTACTGTTAAAATGGAAAGGGGTCAAACCATTGCAAGAGATGTTGAAATTTTGAGAGGTTGGAAAGTTACAATGGAATGGTCTCGGTGGTAGGGTGCACATTTTCTTATTTATTTATAGTTATTACTTTGTCAAAATAAAATTTAATAAAATTTAGAAAGGAAGAAGAAGAATGAAAGATTACCCATATATGAGAAGCTTGTTTCTTTTTATTTCTGTACTACTTTTTGTCTGAGTTCAGAATTTTAAAGTTCTGCGTTCTCTTCCCACCCAACTTTTTAGTCTCTTCTCTTCCCCATCAAAAATATATTTAACGATTTTTATGTATGAATGTTATGGACTGCTTTGGGGATTTCAGTCCAAAAGAGGAATATAAATTAAAGAAGGAAGGAATCAACACTGTGTCTCCAACGTATGGTCATGGTGGCTTGAGCTGATGGAAGTTGGGAGTCTGTTAGAGTTTGTTACTGTAGGTCCACAGGTTCTCCACCCTTGAGTTACAGATCAGAAGGATAGGTTATCCAAACAATTGGCCCAAACAAGTGACAACCTTATAAATCAAAAGTAACACCTTGCATTCTCCCAGTGCTCTCCCCAAATGGGAGACGAGAGCCTAGAAAACACAGACTTGACAAGAGACTGCCAGTTTGACTTTGTATACTGTGATTTCTCTTCTCCTTCCTTTCCCCCATTCTCTCCTCCATTCTGTAGATAACTCACTATCTATGAACGAAAGCTTGTCACTTGTACTTAGCAAATGGACTGCAAAACTGTTGCTAATTTCTCTTCCTCAGTCTTCCAGAAGAAAAGAAAGTGCTGATGGTCTTCCATGGGAATCTGTGTCTTTTCCTCCTATTAACCCAATTCAGTTGATGAAGATGAAGTGTCACAACAATTGGTTACAGTGTTCATTGTTGGCTCGGCACTCTCAAAAGCTTGCAACAGCAGTATGTCTCTTCCAGTGTGTGCTTCTCACTTGAAAGCCAAGAATCTTTATTTTGTTTCCTGATTTGGATGAAAACTGAAATGAACATTTTTTCCTAGTGCTGTTTTTTTCCTGCAGGCTTTTTTTTTTGGGGGGGGGGGGGTAAAATAATAATAATATTTAAACTTCAAATTACTTAGCAGCTTCTGCCAAGAACATCCTTGTTTTCTGAACCAGCCTCATGGATGCTTGTCAGAATAGTGTTGGGGATTATGCATGTTAACAGTTGCTTTGTAACTAGTGAAGCAAACTAAAAACATTGGTACCTCTGGTTACAGACGCTTCAGGTTACAGATGCTTTAGGTTACATCCTCTAACCCAGAAATAGTACCTCGGGTTAAGAACTTTGCTTCAGGATGAAAACAAAAATTGTGCTCCGGAGGTGCGGCGGCAGCAGGAGGCCCCATTAGCTAAAGTGGTGCTTCAGGTTAAGAACAGTTTCAGGTTAAGAATGGACCTCCAGAACGAATTAAGTTCTTAACCCGAGGTACCACTGTATCTGAAAGTACCTCATACTGAGTCAGACAATAGATTGATCTAACCCAGTGTTTTCCAATCTGATGAACTATGGGTTTTGCCTCAGGCTGGAGACTTTTGTAGTTTTGCTATAGGAGATCGTTTAACAGGAAATGACAGATTGAACCTGGAATCTTGTGCTCCACAAAGTATTACCTAAAGACTGCAGTGTTTAGCAGGTCAGGGTGGAGATGCTTACATGACTTCCCATCATATTTGACAAGGTGCCCCATGATATTCTTGTAAAGAAGCTGGTAAAATGCGGTCTTGACTATGCTACCACTCAGTGGATTTGTAACTGGCTGACTGACCGGACCCAAAGGGTGCTCATTAATGGTTCCTCTTCATCCTGGAGAAGAGTGACTAGTGGGGTGCCACAGGGTTCTGTCTTGGGCCTGGTCTTATTCAACATCTTTATCAACGACTTGGAGGATAGACTCAAGGGCATCCTGATCAAATTTGCAGATGACACCAAACTGGGAGGGGTGGCTAACACCCCAGAGTACAGGATCACACTTCAAAACGACCTTGACAGATTAGAGAACTGGGCTAAAACAAACAAGATGAATTTTAATAGGGAGAAATGTAAAGTATTGCACTTGGGCAAAAAAAAATGAGAGGCACAAATACAAGATGGGTGACACCTGGCTTGAGAGCAGTACATGTGAAAAGGATCTAGGAGTCTTGGTTGACAACAAACTTGACATGAGCCAACAGTGTGACGCGGCAGCTAAAAAAGCCAATGCAATTCTGGGCTGCATCAATAGGAGTATAGCATCTAGATCAAGGGAAGTAATAGTGCCACTGTACTCTGCTCTGGTCAGACCTCACCTGGAGTACTGTGTCCAGTTCTGGGCACCACAGTTCAAGAAGGACACTGACAAACTGGAACGTGTCCAGAGGAGGGCAACCAAAATGGTCAAAGGCCTGGAAACGATGCCTTATGAGGAACGGCTAAGGGAGCTGGGCATGTTTAGCCTGGAGAAGAGGAGGTTAAGGGGTGAAATGATAGCCATGTTCAAATATATAAAAGGATGTCACATAGAGGAGGGAGAAAGGTTGTTTTCTGCTGCTCCAGAGAAGCGGACACGGAGCAATGGATCCAAACTACAAGAAAGAAGATTCCACCTAAACATTAGGAAGAACTTCCTGACAGTAAGAGCTGTTTGACAGTGGAATTTGCTGCCAAGGAGTGTGGTGGAGTCTCCTCCTTTGGAGGTCTTTAAGCAGAGGCTTGACAACCATATGTCAGGAGTGCTCTGATGGTGTTTCCTGCTTGGCAGGGGGTTGGACTCGATGGCCCTTGTGGTCTCTTCCAACTCTATGATTCTATGATTCTAATGTCTTGCTTTAATTACTGAGAAGGAGAGATGGCGATGCAAGGCAGAGACAAGGATGGAAGGAGAGATGGCAATGCAAGGCAGAGACAAGGATGGAAGGAGAGATGGCAATGCAAGGCAGAGACAAGGATGGAAGGAGAGATGGCGATGCAAGGCAGAGACAAGGATGGAAGGAGAGATGGCGATGCAAGGCAGAGACAAGGATGGGGTGGTGCAAAATGCAGCACCATATGAGTCCCTTGAACATTTAACTTGTTGTCACCTTGCCCTGTCCCTCCTGGGAAGCCACAATGACATCAGTGATGAGAGGTCAAACAATTACCACCACCTTTCGCTGATGCTCACTATTGCCTAAACCTAAAGGACTCTTGTGCATCATGCCATAGCATACTCCTTGGGTAGATTTTGTAGTTTATGAAAAACGTCATATTTATACACATGGAGGATGAATCTGGCTTTAGAAGGTATGCTGGTCATCAGGTAGGCTGCTTAGAAAGCAGTCTCGCCACATTCAAGAAAGCACAGAATGGAGAATATGGCTGCTTAAGCAGTAGTGAAAGGACTCCTGGGACAAAAAAGAATTTAATAAATAGTAATCAGAACACTGTTGCTGTAGGAGACTCTTGAGAGTGCCATGGACTGCAAGGAGATGAAACCTATCCATTCTGAAGGAAATCAGCCCTGAGTGCTCACTGGAAGGACAGATCCTGAAGCTGAGGCTCCAATACTTTGGCCACCTCTTGAGAAGAGAAGACTCCCTGGAAAAGACCCTGATGTTGGGAAAGATGGAGGGCACAAGGAGAAGGGGACGACAGAGGACAAGATGGTTGGACAGTATTCTCAAAGCGACTAACATGAGTTTGACCAAACTGCAGGAGGCAGTGGAGGACAGGAGTGCCTGGCATGCGCTGGTCCATGGGGTCACGAAGAGTCGGACACGACTAAATGACTAAACAACAAATCAGAACAAAAAAAGTGGAACTGAGACCATATTTTATCCATGCCGGTGGGGATGTCCCTAAGGATGTAAAAGCTGGCCAACCTTGATATCGATGGCATTCCAAGATTGTTTGTTTTTAAACCCAACAAACCTCTGAGTCCATGGTAATTCTGGAGCCATTGTCAGCAGTACAAAATTGAATGGGCAAAAGATTTTAGAGCTGAGATGCTGACGTTGTGCTTTCTGGAGCACAGGTATTAAGCATGTGGGATGTGATTTTGGGATTCCTTCCTCCTCATTGTTGTCCTGTCCTTCATCTGCATATTAAGGATGTGAAGCTACAAATAATCTCCAACCAGAGGGGTGGGGGTAAGAGAAGAAGTAAAGCAAGTGTGAGAGGAAAAAAATATATTTATTGCAATATATAGAGAGGGAAAAGCTCAGCAGGCCCCAGTCATTAATTTTTTATGTGCTTTCTGTTAGGAAACGAATTAATGAATTTACTTTGAGCTATGACCTGAAACTCTCCAGGCCTCTTAGTCCTGCCAAACCTCAAAGCTATTATGTGTAAATTTTACAACAAGCGTGATATCCCTCAGAGATAGCCCAGCCCAGAAAATAGGCATTTCATAAAGAATAAAGAGCCTGTCCACTTGTGAGAGGGGTGGATCCTGAAGAGAATGGCTCAGAGATGGAGACGAGTAGGATAAGAAAGAGGCAGACAGACCTCCAGGAGGGAAGAAGAAAGAGGGGCTGCCTTTAAAAGACGTTCTCCGGCATTTCCATTCTAGTTAGCTGAACAGACAGCAAATGTCTCTTGCAACACCATAGGCTTTTTCTTCGCACTTGTAAGACGCACAGTGTTAGTTCAAAAAGGTCTTTGCTTGTCGGCAGCTCAAGAGGAACATTCAGGATCCTGAATTTTTCAGGGAAACGAAAAGGGGAGAAGGCGAACGGCCCACGTTGAAACATGTTTCCTTAGATTTTAATGGCTGCTTCCGCAGAAGCTGAGGCATAGCAGTTCTCGAGAGATTTAAAGGTATCTTTAGGGGGTTCAGAGGACCTACCTTCAAAAAGAGATGGGCAGATGAGGGGGGCTGCAAGGGTATTCAAACAGGTCTTGCTGTCAATGAACCTGGCAGCCATGTCCCTCTGTGGTTTGTACATTCAATACATCAGGTATATGTATTTAATAAATACAGGGTGGTATACAAATTTAATAAATAATAATAATAATCCTTCTTTGGAGATCACTCGTAGCCAAGTAAGATTGTCTTCCATAAAGACAGTTTTAGCAATGAGTCCGTAAGTCACTGTGGAGGCCAATTCTGGATACCTCCATAGTGGGGGCAGAGGTTTCTGGGCAAGGTGGCAGAACTGTGTGCTCCTTTCTTCTTTGGCGATCACTCCTAGATGAGTAAGATTGTCTTCCATGAACACGGTCTTAACAGTGAGTCTGTAAGTGACTGTGGTGATCAATTCTGGATCCACACATCCTTCCACAGTGGGGACATAGGTTTCTGGGCAGGAGTTGATCATGGTGAGGGTTTGCCAAGCGTGCCTTCCTCTCAGCACATTTCTCCGTTTTGTCCTGAGTTCAAGCATCTTCGAAGTCCATGACACCTTTGGTAAAGACTGTTCTCCAATTGGAGCGCTCGCAGGCCGGCGTTTCCCAATTGTTGGTGTTTATACTGCATTTTTAAAGATTTGCCTTGAGAGAGTCTTTGAACCTCTTTTCTTGACCACTAGCATTACGCTTTCCATTTTTAAGTTTGGACTAGAGTAGTTGCTTTGGAAGACGATAATCAGGCATCTGCACAACATGACTCCCCTGTGTGAGTGTCTGAGGGCCCTGCTCTTGCCACTTACCATCTGGCCTGGGGCGGGGCCTGAAGCCTCAAAAGGACTGCTCTGCTGCCCAGGAGGACTCCCCTGTGTGAGTGTCTGAGGGCCCTGCTCCTTCCTGCTCCTTCCATTAAGAGTTTGGGTGTAATCTTCGACACCTCCCTTTCCATGGAGGCGCAGATTGCAGCTATAACAAAGGCGGCATTTTTCCATCTCCACCAAGCTAAGCAGTTGGCTCCTTACCTCGCTCGCACTGTGATCCACGAGTCGGTCACCTCCAGACTGGATTATTGTAACTCGCTCTACTTGGGGCTACCCTTGAGACTGACCCAGAAACTCCAGCGGGTGCAGAATGCTGCAGCAAGACTCCTTATGGGGTCTTTGCTGTGAGATCACATTCACCCGGTGCTATACCAGCTGCACTGGCTCCCGACAGGATCAGGTTTAAGGTGCTGGTTTTAACCTTTAAAGCCCTATACGGCCTGGGACCCTCGTACCTACGGGACCGCCTCTCCTGGTATGCCCCACAGAGAAACTTATGGTCTTCAAATAAAAACATCTTGAAGGTCCCAGGCCACAGAGAAGTTAGGCTGGCCTCAACTAGAGCCAGGGCTTTTTCGGCTATGGCTCCGATCTTGTGGAACACTCTGTCACAAGAGACTAGGGCCCTGCGGGACTTGACATCTTTCCGCAGGGCCTGCAAGACAGAGCTGTTCCACCAGGCCTTTGGTCAGGGCACAGCCTGACTCCCTCCCTCGGCAATCTTCGCAGAGCTCTGGCCCAATGGTTGCCAGTGGCTTGATTTGAATTAATTTTATAATGAATGATTTTAGAGTGTTGTTTGTGCTGTACGTTTGTACTGTTTCATTGTTGATAGCCGCCCTGAGCCCGGCTTTGGCTGGGTAGGGTGGGATATAAATAAAAATTATTATTATTATTATTATTATTATTATTATTATTATTATTATGACCAGTCCAGAAAAGTTGATGTTGAAGAATCATCAATTTGACACTGCTGATCTTTGCTTCTTTCAATACACTGGCATTAGTTCACTGGTCTTTCCAAGTGATGTGTAAAAATTGTGTAAATCTTTTGAGGAGTTGGAGATGGTGTTGATAAGTGGTCCATGTTTCACAAGCATACAGTAAGGTTGGTAGGACATAGCTTTGCAAACAAATGTTTTGGTTTCCCTGTGAATGTCCCAGTCCTCAAACACTCTACACTTCATTTGGGAGAAAGCTGCACTTGCAGAGCTTAGGTGATGCTGGATTTCATCCTCACCATCATCATCATCATCATACATATGAAAAAGGACTTCATGCGAAGTATGCACATCAAGATACCTCACATAACATATGGAGTATCCTGTATCATACAATATCCCCCGCTCCCTGCAAGGAGGAGCTCAGCACACAATGAGAACCTATTTCTCCCATGTACCATCTGAATCCTCCCAGCAGTTTTATGTTTGTGAAAATGTCCTGGGGGAAAGCCTATAGGTAAAAGGTAAAGGACCCCTGGACGGTTAAGTCCAGTCAAAGGTGACTATGGGATTGTGGCGCTCATCTCACTTTCAGGCCAAGGGAGCTGGTGTTTGGCCACAGACAGCTTTCTGGGCCGTGTGGCCAGCATGACTAAACTGCTTCTGGTGCAACGGGACACCGTGATGGAAACCAGAGTGCATGGAAATGCCGTCTACCTTCCCACCACAGCGGTACCTATTTATCTACTTGCACTGGTGTGCTTTCGAACTGCTAGGTTGGTAGGAGCTGGGACAGAGCAACGGGAGCTCACCTTGTCATGGGAATTCAAACCGCTAACCTTCTGATCGGCAAGCTCAAGAGGCTCAGTGGTTTAGACCACAGCACCACCTGCATCCCTATAAAGGGAAAGCCTTGAAATACATTGGGCTTGCCTCAACATTCCCTAGATATTTTTCCCTATGGGAAAATATCAGAAATCATTTCTACTTTAAGTTGCACTGGGTGACAATATAGGGATGTGATAACATTAGCCAATTTATCAAAACACATCAGTCTTTCCTCGATGAGAAAGAATCCACAAATTTCCTTTGGGAATCAATTTGGCTAAATGTCAAAGGTTACTCCCTCCCTTTTACTGTTTGCCTGTCTGTCACACATAAGTACCCTTTGCTTCTTCCCAGGTTCCTGTTTGCCAATCCATAGCCAAAAGTGAACAAAAAGTGTGGACTGGGACTTAGCTAGTCATTCATTGGATTCTTCACTTTTTTGAATGTTGCATAGCAGTTTAAACATCAAAATATGCATTTAAATGTGTGTTTTGAGAGAAAAATACAAAGTGACTAACATTTTGAGAGAAAATTAGCATTTAATTAGCATTAAAGTACACATTTAAATATATGATTTGAGCAGAATTTCTTTAACATTGGACATGAATGGAGAAACATAATGGAATTATGAGTAAAACATGTGAAAGTGACTGGAAACAGTCAGATTTAGTCTCCCTTGCATATTCATACCCTGCTTCTTATGCCATTTGCGGCAACTTTAAAAAACAAGCAAACAAAACCTACATAATTCAGAAACCACTTAAGACATTACTAAAAGAACATATTGCATAAAACCATTTAAAAATCAGGGAATAGTTATTCCCTGCTCAGGTTATTGTTTCTCTCTTACTGCTGTCCAAGAAGTATGGAATGAATTAATCTGCTGATTTCAGTTCCGCTGCATCCCTCATGTTTCCTATCTTAAGTTTACCACATTCACACACTGAAAAGGCCTCATGAAAAGTTGTCAGCATTTCAACACACATTTCTCCTAAACTACGTACCTATTTTGTCATGGAGTTTTGCCCAATTTAATGCCTTTTTCTATGCCATTGTCACTAATGTATGCATTTTTTAATGTACATAAATATATGCATTTTGGTGCTCTTTTTGTTGGAGAGGTGCCTCATAAAACTCAGAGAAGTGTGAATTTCTGAGGATAGTTGTTTGTTTTGGTTCACAAAATTTGAACCTATGTGAATTGTTGTTGTTGTTTAGTCATTCAGTCGTGTCCGACTCTTCGTGACCCCATGGACCAGAGCACGCCAGGCACTCCTGTCTTCCACTGCCACCCACAGTTTGGTCAGATTCATGTTTGTAGCTTCGAAAACACTGTCTAACCATATTGTCCTCTGTCGTCCCCTTCTCCTTGTGCCCTCCATCTTTCCCAACATCAGGGTCTTTTCCAGTGAGTCTTCTCTTCTCATGAGGTGGCCAAAGTATTGGAGCCTCAGCTTCACGATCTGTCCTTCCAGTGAGCACTCAGGGCTGATTTCCTTAAGAATGGATGCGTTTGATCTTCTTGCAGTCCATGGGACTCTCAAGAGTCTCCTCCAGCACCACTAATTCACTATGTGAATTAGGTTCCCATTAAAATGTGAATGGAACCACATGTCTCCCCCATCCCAACCAGGTCAACAGGGAGGAAGATGGATGGAAATACCTTCTAGAAGAGGCTGAAACCCAAACCCCAAAGTGGATAATATGTGTAGGACCCCCTTTTAAATAATAGTCAGCAAGGGGAGGGGGTTGTGCAGGAAGAGGTGGTCTCTATAAACACTTGGGAAAGACATCATTTTGGAGAAGTTTAGAGCAAACTCCTTTCTACAGGCCTCTAAAATTTAGGAAGATCTGAACGCTGGTGGTGCCTTAGAGCATTTTGTGGTCCTACTAGAACAGAGCTTTCCCAACTGTGTGTCGCAACACATTAGTGTGTCGGCTGCAGTGTGTAGGTGTGTCGCATGAATGCTCCCTGTGCTCCTCCCGGGGCTGGAAAGGTATTAGTTTAACCTCTGCTTTGCTAGTAAAACTGAATTACTGTGTCACGAAATGATGCATGTCTAAAAAGTGTTACCAACATGAAAAGTTTGGAAAGCTTTGTACTAGAGTGCAAAAGATCAGCAATATTCCTGCTTTATGACACTTGGTTGCCAATAGGAATTTAAAGTTACTGCTCATTTTAACTGAGCACCAAAACAGTATTTTACATAGTTCTTGAAAAAGATAGTAACTGGTTCATTATCAATGTAAATTGATTTTTTTCTTTTGTCCAGTGTGAATATGATTCATGATTAATTATTTGCCATGTGTTGGTCTCAATCACTCTCCCCCTCTCTCTGGGAAATGATCCATAATGAATTGAAAAAAATGTTTAAAAGTACTCTCCCCCCAACCCCCCAACCCCAAGTCCTTTCTGTTGGGGATAACTCAGACTGAAATTCTCAAAAAAAGTTATTTATGTATGCCACTACTGTTGCCCATGTTTTGTTAGCCCCCAAATGGAAAATGAGCGAGGTCCCATCCAAAAATGAATGGCAACTTAAGTTGACAGAATATGCACAACTCGCAGACTTAATATATAGAATAAGAGAACAAGAAGAACATGTGTTTAAAGAAGATTGGAAAACGTTTATTGAATGTATGGGAAATAATTGTGTGCAGCTGAAAAAGCTGGCAGCATTAAGATAAATTCAACAGTGTAAATAGGTTTTGATGGATGCAATAATGGAATACTGAATGGTATAGTTTTTGTAAAATATGCAGGGGTTTATTATATGTAAAATGAGCTATGGAAAGAGAAGAAGGGAAGTCATTGATATCTTAAGGATGTAAAATGAGTATATTAAATTGTAAAAGAGAAAACTTAATAAAAATTATATACAAAAAACAGAGACTTGTACAGACTTTGCCTGTGCACACCATAATTTAAATCATGCCCCCCCCCCCCAATAATCTTGCTGAAGTTAGCTGAAGTCTAACCTGGCTTCTACCATCAGGTCATAGCTTCAGACTCCCAAAATGGTAAAAAATAAGATTAAAAAAACTAAAAAAACATTTGGGTACTCCACAAAATCAAAATCATTCAGGAGACACACAAACACAAATTTATTCCGTAGAAGGACATTTACTGATGTGAAAAAACACACAAAGTGGAACCTTTCAGACTCGAAAATGTAACCCTATTTGCAGAAGCCATCAAGCTTGCATTGATTTTTTTAGTTATTTTGGAGGAAGAAATGTTATTCTGACCTGTTAAAATGTCCAGGAAATAGATTAACTGTGCTTGTTCAGTATTAATTGTCATTGCAACAGCCCTGAAATCCAAAATATGAACAATTTGTCTAATGGATTGAAAGGTCTAATTCCAGCATCACTTCTGTAGCCTCAGTTGAAATACAATTTGTAAAATTACTTTATAGATATTTAGGCCTGTGGCAGGGATCATCCTTAGTGTCTCATTCTGCTTCCTGTCTTCTTCCTTTGGGGCAATGAGACACCAGACTGCTCTCTCTCTGGCAAGCATGGTTAACCCACATAGTAAAGGTAAAGGGACCCCTGACCATTAGGTCCAGTCATGACTGACTCTGGGGTTGTGGCGCTCATCTTACTTTATTGGCCGAGGAAGTCGGCCTTCAGCTTCCGGGTCATGTGGCCAGCATGACTAACCATGGCAAAACAAAGCAGCGCATGGAAACACCCCCTACCTTCCTGCTGGAGCGGTACCTATTTATCTGCTTGCACTTTCGCATGCTTTCGAACTGCTAGGTTGGCAGGAGCAGAGACCGAGCAATGGGAGCTCACCCCGTCATGGGGATTCGAACCGCCGATCTTCTGATTGGCAAGCCCTAGGCAAAATGAATGAATTGGGAATCTGGATTTGGTATTTTTACCCAGGTGATTCATCATTGCTGAATCATCTAGCTTTTAGCACCATTTTCTATTCATATTTTGTATTGCTGTTGCATTTTGAGAATTTTTATCATATAACTGTCTTTGGGGGGATGTTGTTCAGAAAGGCTTCCCATAAATGCAATCAATGAATAAAAAAATAAAATGAGTTTTTAGCTTCATTCTTTTTGCTGTATTTTCCTTGCCTTTGCTATGAGTCCAAAATTGATTCTGGAGATATATTTTGGCTATGGTTTTGTTGCATAGCGTACTAGCTCTAAAATGCAGAAGGATGTTAAGTAATTGGCCTTATAGCACACACACAAGAGTGTGCTGTTTCTCTTCTTGTTTCTGATAGCTTTTATGGGGCACTTGCCCCCGCAACAACACTCTAGGATTAGAAAAGAATGTAGACTGTTACTTGTATATGCAGGTGAGGTTTGAAATTTTATTCCCAGGTTACCCTGATGCTAGGTGAATTCTTGAAGAGGACAGAAATAATGGGATTCTAATTCAGTTAGGCCAGCCCAGTGATTTATTCCTGCTGCTACCACTATCACAATGGTAACATTTATGGAATTGTAACTGGTTGCTAGGTGCTGTTTCACATTTGTAAAAAAAAGGGGGGTGCAGTATTAAATTCAGTTTCAACTGCATTATAATGTCCATTCATTTACTTAATTTTAAACAATGAACTGGTTTTCTAATACTACAATTTATCATCTATTTGGAATTCATCAAAATTTGTACTAATTCTGTTGCTCTGGATTGCACATTTTATGTTTCAAAAACAATTATGCTATAATAACTGCTGTCATAATGGCTATTTTGTTGCACATCAGGATTAGGTGAACAAAGCACTTGTCTCATGTATTTCTGACGCTAACCGTATCTACATATAAAGTTACTTTCACCTGAATGCAACTGCTTGGAAATCAAATGATTTTCTCATTCCAAATCTATAATCAAACAACCAAGGGGGCTATTTTTCTAGAAATTGAAAAATGGAACTCACCATGAATGACTTCCTCAGTTCTCTTTGAATGGCAATGGTGCCAGAACTGAGTTCTGGTGAGTTCTGGCTGAAGAAAAGCCCGCTGAAGTCAATGGAAAATCTCTAAGTGATTTGAATGATTCAGGCTTGGTGATTTGACTGATATGATTCACATGCTTTGGCCTGATCATGTTTGAGCTTAATTGTTAGTAAGTTTATGGATTTATGTCCATCTTCCTCGTGGTGAATTATCACTCAGTTATTTATAAAGCTGACCACTGCTGTTATAATGATATGATCCATGCAGATGTTTTGAAATAGCAGAGCACACCAAGGCCAATATATCTGAATATAAAGGAAAATATTTATTATATAGTGCCATATTTTCCTACGATTTCTGCAGCTGTGGTTCTTGAACTGTGTTGTACTGAGGATTACAGCTGTTTTTATAGCTATTTTTGTACATACCAGTTTTGTTGTAAGTTGTTTCTCTCTATAATGTTGCCACTAATTTTTTAAAAAATGCAGTTTCCCCATGCTATCATTATTTGAAAATAATTTTTATTGCAAATATTTATAGGTTTGTACCTTGTGTACTTTTCAGGGAGTTAAAATGAAGTATATGTACATTTGTAAGGAGCTGCAAGTCTTGCAAGGCAAATGGGTAGTGTTGACTAAGATTTTGCCCCAGAAAAATCATCTGACTATGGATATGACTGTTTATTTCAATGCAGAGATGGGCAAATTTATCAACTTTGCTTTCTCTCAGTTTTGCATTTCTCCAATCCCAAGTTCACATTGGTTTTCTAAAAAATAAAAAAATAAAAATAGTTTTCATGAACCTTCATCAGCATTTCAGTCAAATTTCTCCAAATATACACATTCATATGCAATTTTGCCTAACATAAAAAATTGCAAAGCAATTTCTATTTGATTCATTTGTATGCTATTTTTCATTAATATCTGCATTTGAATGCACACTTTAATGCATTTTTGTACACATTACTTGATGAGAGAATATCTTTGCAAAAATCGGAAAAGCGTGAATTTTGAAGGATGACATTGTTTTGGTTTTCATAGAGTTTCAGAAAGTGCAAATTAGGTAGGTTTGGTGGGCTGAATTTATTGCCCATCCCAAGTGCCTGGAATGAAGCCAAACAAGAAGGTATTTTTTATTTTTTTTTATAATAATATTTTATTAAGATTTTCACCAAAAAAAACAAGAAAAAAAAGAAAAATACAAAAATAAAAAGCAATAAAAAACTGTTCAATCTTTCATAACGTATCTTGCATTTGCTTGTTTCTCGGACCTCCCCACACCTCCCCTCTTTGTATTCCAATTCAATTTATTTATTCAGCAAATCCTTTCCCTCTTTACCTTTATCTTAATCTTGATCTTAATATATTTTAGTTTTAACTTTCCACCTGTTAACATTCCATTTTTGCATATTCATTCATAACATTATTGCTAAAAACCCATTAACCTCAATCTAATATCATTCTAACATTCACTAATTTTGCAATATTTCTGTAGATAGTCTTTAAATTTCTTCCAATCTTCTTCCACCAGCTCTTCTCCCTGGTCTCGGATTCTGCCGGTCATTTCCGCTAATGCCAAACAAGAAGGTATTGATGTCTGAAACACAAGAGAAATATTAAAACACTTGATTTAATAAATACTTCTATCAACAGATAAAAAGCTTTTCATTCTATAGGGCTATCTGCTACATGATGCTTCCCCCATTTTTTCCATATACTGTGGTGTGAATACCTCCGTTTATTAATCTGTTATTATCTTTATTAGCAGCTTCCTTACACCCAAAGTGACTTAACAAAACAAACATTAAAAGCAAGCATAAAAACAAACATTGAAAGTGAGCATAAAAACAAACATATAAAAGCAAGCATAAAAAACCACTAAAATGCTCGTGATGATATGCATAAAATAGCAGATTGAACTCAACTCCACTAAAAACTATGCATAAAATTAAGGTTGAAAGACCCGGGTGAATAAAAAGGTTTTTGCCTGGTACCTAAAAACAGATAGTGATGGGGCCAGGTGTGTCTCTCCAGAGAGAGTATTCCACATATTGGGAGCCAGCACTGAGAAGGCTCCTTCTCATGTCACCATTTTCTACATGTCCCTTGGAAGGGCCTCAGATGATGAACACAGGGTACCAGTTGGTTCATGTGTGGAGAGGCAGAGTTTGTGGTATTGGGGTTCTAGTCATTTTATGCCCTCGTGATCTCAGATAAGACAAAAACTCTGCAAGTTATAGGTTCTAAACCCTTAAACCAGGAGTTTATCATTTAAATGTGTACTACTCCTCACAACAACAACAAAGCAACAAAAGAAATCTTGCAGAGAACATTTAGATTGATTTTAGTGATGAGGTGGAATCCAGATTCATCTGCATCTCTACCCGCCAGCTCGGAAGGATCTGACTTTATTTTTTTCCATTTTGAAGTTTGCATGAATGCCACAGACTCAGAAGTGGATCTGAGAAGTTTCATTAAGGTCGGGGATAATCCTGGGAGAGGCCCCTTCCTGCTGCTCCCGATGAAAAGAGGGAGAGGTATCTGTGTGGGTCTCCTCCACTGCAGTATTCAGCCTATGCAGACTTTTAAGGCTTCCATGCATGCACGGCTCATTCAGAGTGTCCAGTCATAGGGTGGTGAGATGCAACAGAATCAGGACCCCTGAACCTTGAATAGTTTTGTAGAAGAGCAAATTTCAGCAGCTACTTCGTTCATCATGGAATGTGTAAGCATTATCTGGATCTCAACAGAGTACCTAGGGCTTCCTGATTGGAATAGACATATGAGTACGCTTAAAATGAATCACTTTTTAGAGGATCCATTTCCAAATAAGACACTGGTGGGGGAGGACATCAAGTTAGGACACCTAAGTCCTCTGAAAGGTTTTCTGAGAGTTCTTAAACAAACTTAGTAATGGGTCTTGCCCAATGGCCTATAATTATTTGTGCATGATTTCATCTTGTCCTCTGATAACTTTTGACATAGCATTTTCTCCCCTCCCCCAGCAAGAAAAAGGACAATCTCCCCCAGAAAGAATTCCCCCAACAAGAAGAACAATCAAGTTCAGAAATTATTCCCTTGATCAGATGCAGTTAACATTTAAAAAGTGGCCATTTTTAACCTGACCTATTCAGTCCTCATTAACTGTATATTCCCTCTTGCTGTTTTGTGCTATAAAGTGTTTCAGAATACAATCCTACAGTGTAACATTTTTATTTTTATATCTGCTTATCAACAACACCCACATGGCTAAAATCAAAATACATTTTTTAAAATAATTTTAATAATTCATGATTATTCTTTAATCCAGGAAAACAAATCACTTCCTTTTGAATATTGTGTTATAATATCCCCCGCAAAAGAAAACTAAATTTATTTGATCCCCCCCCCCGTGCCTGTTTCCACAATTCTGTATTGTATGTGCCTTCCCCTTGATCCCATTCTTTTGGTGTTCTTCTGTGTCTTTGTTCTGTCTGATGTTCTGCTCCGTTCTTTGTGTAGGCAACACAATACAACGATGAGATTTCTCCAAGGAGTCCCTTTCCATTTGCTGCCCAGATGCAGAATAGAACAAAGATTTCATGTGAAGTATAATAAGGGCTGGTTTACCTTTATATTCTGAGTCATGATATCTGACCCACTTTGATCTATATGTGGGAGGACTTTCTCCTTGAGAATGAAAAGATAAGATTTGATTTGGTGAATTCTCATGCATAAGAACACATTCCAGACCCACCATCTCCCAGAACCCGGTGAGCCTTAAAAGTAGGAGAGCAAACATCTCGAAGACAGAGGGCACTTAGCGGCACCCATAGAGGAAGTGATGATGATGGCGAATGAGGAAGTTTGAAATTAAAAAAGGACTGTAGGAAACTTTTCCTTGTCTTTATACTTTCCTGGGCAACCAGCCGGGAGACACAGACACAGACAGCATCCTGACACCAGGCCTGCATGAGGAAATGAAGCAACAGGCAGCCTTTCATGTGAACAACTCCAAATCCTTACCTAGTTTGGAGTGAGGCATTGCTTATTTCTATTCTTTGGACTACTCTTTTGTACAAGCATGGTAGATCACAGAAGGTGTTATGTGCAAATGTAGACAGATACCCATGGATCCCAGTGTTTGCCTCCACTTTGGAATGACTTGGCTGATGTCAAGATTTTCATGAAATCTTGACCCCGTGGATTAGGGTGCTGTGGGCTCATAGTGTAGGGCACTGTGAAATGTAGGCTTTACACTGCCAAATGTTGTAGGGGGCCATTTCTTGCTGTGTGGTACCACTTGCGAGTGAATCGGGCGACGTTGGATTTTTGGCAAAATATTGACCCTGTGGGTTAGGGCACTGAGGGCTCATTTTGTGGGGTGTTGTGAAATGCAGTGTTTTCACTGCCAAATATTGCAAGGGTCCATTTCTTGCTGTATGTCTCTGCTTTGCAGTGAATCGGACAACGTCGGTTTTTCGGTGAAATCTGATCCTGCGGGTTAGGGCACCGATGGCTCGTTTTGTGCGGCAACGTGAAATGTAATTTTTTCATCCCCAAAGGTTGCAGGGAGGCATTTCTCATCATATGGCGCCGCTTTGGAGTGAATTGGACGAATTGAACGACTCCTGTTCTAAATAGCTAAAGCTGCATTTTTAAAAAGTAAATTCTTTGCTACCGTTTACTTAATTTGCAAATTTAAGAGGAAACTGTAACAATCTGGCATATATCTACCTAGCTACAGTTTCACAAATATTGTGTTATGGGTTACAAATTCATAAATGGCAAAAAAAATTTAAAAAGTCACACTTGTGAATGACTTCAGAATCTTTGAAGCAGACTGTACATTTAAATAGAACTTCAAATTGGAAATGCACTTTTGGGGGGGCGACAGAAGGCACACGAAGTTCCCATTCAGCAATCCATCAGGCCTACAGAAGTCCCTAACTTTTAAGTAATCAAAACGATTGCTGCAACAGGAGGTAACTAATGAGAACAAGCTTGGTACGCGGTTGGCATGTCCTGATCAATGTTTCAGACCAGAGCATTGTCAAGCAAAGGGCAGTTACATGATGTATCCTTTCGAAATAGCGAGTGCATATGAAAATTCACCTGGACACAAAAGAGAATAATTCTACATTGTGGTTTGATGTTGGTATTTCTTATTAACCTATGGCACCAGAATCAACACAACTGCATATGAATGATGAGATTTGTCCCAGGGAGGAGCCATCCACAGTCCCTGTACTATAACAAAGTTAGTGTTTCAAGTCGCTCAACCATTTCTGGAGCAGATCAGGTATATAATCATTCCATATCAAGTACATGTTTAACAATATTACTGAAGGTGCTTTCTCATCATCACCACCACTGCTTCTGGCATAGAGATATTGGGCCAAAAAGTAGACTTTATAAGAAGAAAGAGAAACTTTTTCTAGCTCTTGACCCTACTTGTAAAGCATGCAGATAGATCTCAGAAGACAGAATTAATAGGAGTATTCGCCCTTATCGTTCGTAGGAGACATTCTTGATTCTGTGCAATCAGTGGAATTATTATTTATTTCTATTATTTCTAATAATCAAATAGAATCGAGACACTTCACGTCCCATTTTATCTTTCTGATGGCATCCTTCAGTTTTCAGCAGTTAAGGTGGGTGTGGGTGTTTAAATTATCTCCAAATCCTTCTCCAAAGCTCTCACACTTCTTTAACAAGGAATGGAAATGAAAGGAGGATAACGGATGTGCACACACACAAACACAGACTGGCAACCTGATTCGAGTTAAGTTTAATGTGGGATCGAATGACTCCCCCATGCATCCACACCCGTTGGTTGTACCCAACACACACCAACAATATCTCCCCCAGTGGCTGTGTGTTCAGGATCAGTGTGAAGTACCGCAGTGTGCAGGGGGGTTCCATATGAATGAGGAGACCCTGAACAATCAGGAGTCCTGTTTTTGTAGGAGACCTTCATGGCAATACCAATTGCATGGGCACCAAGCATGTGTGGATGAATAAATGTAGACAAATAAATGCGCAAATTAAGTTAGTTTGGATATGCAGAAGATATTTAAAATAAATTGAATGAACTGCAGAAAGAGGGGAAAGGAAGTCAAGTTTTGAAATGTTAAAATGATTGTAAAATTAGTGAAATGTATAAACCTGAAAAGCATATATATATATAATATGCAGAGCACTATTAAGGGTCCCCCATGGATCAGAAGCATGACTCATGTTATGCTTCAAGGGAAGTAATAGTTCCACTCTATTCTGCCTTGGTCAGACCACACCTGGAATAATGTGTCCAATTCTGGGCACCACAATTTAAGAAGTATGTTGACAAGCTGGAACATGTGCAGAGGAGGACAACCAAGATGATTAAGGGTATTGAAACCCTGAGGAATTGATAAAATAATAAAATTAATTAGATCACAAATTCTGCATACATCAAAATTATTCCAAGACTAGTCTAATGTGTGAAAATCATTGACCCACCATATGTAATCTTCAGCATTTAGTTTAGATCTGGCCTGTCATACTTCAAAGTAGGCCTGCCAAACTTTTTATAGGCCAAAAAGATTTCTATTAACGGATTGCTTCTTCAGCTACCATACTGACTTTCAAACAATGAGTGAGAGTGTGTGTCATGAGAAATTAAGAAAATATATTGGATGTGCCATCTACCACTCTGGGCCACTCAGAGTGGAGAAGCGCTATTAGAGATGAAGGGGGAATGATTTGATTTCCATTTTAATGCAAACCTATCTAATTTGCACTTCTCATACAACACACAAACTGAAACACAGCTGCCCTTCAAAAACCACACCCAATTTTGCAAGGCAGATCTCCCAAAGGAATGCATACAAAAAGCATATATTAGGGGGAAAGTGCAGACTACAAAGCTCATTTTAGCAAAAACAATGTACAGTTGTACCTCAGAAGTTGAATGCCTTGCAAGTCGAACCTTTTGGCTCCGAACGCTGCAAACCCGGAAGTGAGCGTTCCGGTTTGTGAACGTTCTTTGGAACCCAAACGTTTGGCAGGGATCCCACGGCTTCCACCTGGCTGCAATAGTCTGATAAATAAAAATATGCATAGTCTGATAAATTTTCATGTACAACAATACCCTGATGCAGAATTGGGGCAAAATAAACTTACCGGTAAGTTTGGGCAAAGGGACGCGTGTGGCACTGTGGGTTAAACCACAGAGCCTAGGACTTGCCGATCAGAAGGTCGGTGGTTCGAATCCCCACGATGGGGTGAGTTCCCGTTGCTCCAAGCACCTGCCAACCTAGCAGTTTGAAAGCACGTCAAAGTGCAAGTAGATAAATAGGTACCACTCCGGCGGGAAGGTAAAGGGCGTTTCCATGCGCTGCTCTGGTTCACCAGAAGCGGCTTAGTCATGCTGGCCACATGACCCGGAAGCTGTACGCCGGCTCCCTCGGCCAATAAAGCGAGATGAGCGCCGCAACCCCAGAGTCAGTCACAAATGGACCTAATGGCCAGGGGTCCCTTTACAAGTTCAGGCAAAAGTTAAAAAGAAATAGAGTGAAAAAGCAACTAACAGATTTGTCCACCGCTTAGCTTAATATTGTCCTCCTTTTTGCTGTTTTTGCCAGGATTTGGGCAGAATGCGCTCCCAAGAGAGGGAAAGGCAACTCACTGGGATTTCCTGGTTTCCTGCAGCTAACAGGTGTGAGGAAATCTATAAGGCATCACCATTACGCAGCATGAGGCAATAATGATTGAGCTATTCAGCAGTTCCAATGTGATGTCTGTCAATTGTTCTGGAAACTGATTGCAGAGAGAGATATACATGTATCTTTTTGAGTGTAAGAATTGTGTGACCCAGTTTTAATCCCAAAATGGCAGGGGGAATGTGCCGGTATCAAAAGTTTGAGAAACTACCCTGGGATAATTAGCAAGGAGGCACAATATAAACAAATAATTGCATAAATAGCACAGCAAACATAAGCACAGGTGACCTTAATAATAAAAATATTGCACGTTAGGAGACAATCTAATTTCCATTCAGAACCACTACTGTTTGCCTTCTGCTGATTTTCCCCTCTGCTGATTTTTTAGAGCAGGATTTTTCCACATGCAGGTATTTCCAATATGATTTCTAATTCATTAATTCATTAACCTGACGGAGACATCCCAAATTAAAGTATTTCAATCAATATGTTCCAGTCTGCTGGTAACCACTTCGGTCATTCCATTTGATATGCTCAGAATGAAAACAAGGGTGCTACCGATTAGAGTCAATGTCTGCCAGCTCAGCTTAGGAGAGTCTTTGATATAGCGTGAATCTGTATTTGTTACACAGCAAGCTGTTACAAAGCAATGTCATTATGTAAAAAAAAAATATGCATGCTGAAATAATTTATGTGCACCTCTTATAACGTTTTTTTGGCAAAAGTGCTGCCTTTGGCAAGGCACCCAGAAATTACATTCTCAATGCACTTTACAAGAATATGTTAAACTGTCTAAATATCTTTGAATTCATGCATGTAATTCAATTGCACCCATTTCCTCTTACTTTTGGCATTCATAAAAGCTGTTAACTGGCACATTCAAGATGGCTTCTTCAACTTCTCTCATGTTCCGCCTCTAGTCATCTTTCCAGAGCAAGTTGTCCCATTCCAAACTTGCTAAGCTTCTTCTTTCATCACGCAGAATGGGAAATGCAAACAAAGACATATTCCAGAATGTAGATATTAACACTTAACCAGTATAAAAACCCTCCACAATCTCACATTTTGCAAAGGTGCCAAAACCACTCACTGTAATCAAGGTTAGCCCCCTTAAGCACCCATTCTTTCCAAATTGTTAATTTTCCCCCAACTGCCAGCAATAAGCAGGGCAGTGAGTTGGCAGTCAGCATTCCCCACAGATGCAGCACATCAAAGACAGCAGCATAGCTGCTGATGCCAGGGGACCAAGAATCTTTGGGCCCCCAATCTTTTTTTTTAGGGCCCCGGGGGCCCCCTCATTATTGAAGCCAAATGTGGAGCCTGGTGTGGGAAAATGTCAAGTACTCAGTGTACTTCGGAATATGGCAGCATCCACAGAGAATTGGATAGCAGAGATCTGAGGCTGGCAGGAGGTAAGATTTAAAATCTAAGTTTGACTATGGGTCATAACTGCATGTTTAATATGAAATGTGCTGCAGTTTCTCCTAGTTATTTGTTTTATTACAAGTCATTGAGATCTCAGTCTATGGGATGGGGAACAAGTAATAGGATAGATTAATTATGGGCCAAGGGATGTGGGATGCTTCTTTCATATAGTAATATAGAAAGGCAGTATACTAATTAAAAGTGAAGTGAAGTGAAGTGAACCTTTTTCAGCCTGAACACTGCATTCCCTTCTGGGCTACCAGAAGTGGTAGGAGCAGAGAGAGGGCCAATTACCAGAAGAAGGAATATCCCTCTGCTTCACTCTGCACCATAAGCTAGTTTCTACCCACCCCTCTCAATTCTCCACCCAGGCAAGGAAGAGGCATTATCAGAATTCAGGCAAAGGTAAAAGGTAAAGGTAAAGGACCCCTGGATGGTTAAGTCCAGTCAAAGGTGACTATTAGGTTACGGCACTCATCTCGCTTTCAGGCCAAGAGAGCCGGTGTTTGTCCACAGACATGTGGCCAGCAGGACTAAACTGCTTCTGGCACAACGGGACACCATGATGGAATTCAGAGCACACAGAAATGTTGTTTCCCTTCCTGCCACAACAGTATCTATTTATCTACTTGCACTGGTGTGCTTTCAAACTGCTAGGTTGGCAGGAGCTGGGACAGAGCAACGGGAGCTCACCTCGTCATGGGAATTCGAACCGCCAACCTTCTGATTGACAAGCTCAAGAGGCTCAGTGGTTTAGACCACAGTGCCACTCGTGTCCCAGAATTCATGTATACAATTCCAGCCAGGCGAAACTCTGAAGTAGGGTGGAAAGCAGAGCTGTGGCCTGCAGAGGGCAGATGTGTCTTGGGAGAGTTCCAAGGGCCACATATAAACACTTGGAAGGCCAATCATGGCCCTCAGGCTTGAGGTTCCCTGCCCATGATGCAGGTGATACAAACCTCACAAGGCAGCAACCTAGGACCCTGGGGTAAAGAAAATGTTGCAGAAGTGAATCATGTGGCTATGACAATGTCCCATTGGCCTCTCAGGGTCTGCACGAACCTCACAGTACAGTGGTACTTCAGGTTACATATGCTTCAGGTTACATACGCTTTAGGTTACTGACTCTGCTAACCCAGAAAGATTACCTTGGGTTAAGAACTTTGCTTCAGGATGAGAACAGAAATCGTGCTCCCATTAGCTAAAGTGGTGCTTCAGGTTAAGAACAGTTTCAGATTAAGAACAGATCTCCAGAACGAATTAAGTTCTTAACCCGAGGTACCACTGTATATATAATAAGACAGGAGTCATGTAAAAGTAAAAGGTAAAGGTACCCCTGCCCGTACGGGCCAGTCTTGACAGACTCTAGGGTTGTGCGCCCATCTCACTCAAAGAGACCGGGGGCCAGCGCTGTCCGAAGACACTCCGGGTCATGTGGCCAGCGTGACATCGCTGCTCTGGCGAGCCAGAGCCGCACACAGAAACGCTGTTTACCTTCCTGCTAGTAAGCGGTCCCTATTTATCTACTTGCACCTGGAGGTGCTTTCGAACTGCTAGGTTGGCAGGCGCTGGGACCGAACAACGGGAGTGCACTCCGCTGCGGGGATTTGAACCACCGACCTTTCAATTGGCAAGCCCTAGGCGCTGAGGCTTTAACCCACAGCACCACCCGCGTCCCCAGGAGTCATGTAGGTGCCTACAAATCCATATATAAAATTATCCAACCACCTATCTGCAAGAAAATTAATTCACCCTAGCATATTGCATCCCTCCATGTTAATCTGTGTCCATTTCCTGTGCTCTGGCTAAAGTTAATTGTTCTCTATTTTCCTACCTAAACAACAGGCTTTTTTAAAATGAATATGTGCACTTTTAATCTATCACATGCTAGAAAGCTGCACTTTATGTTAATGTCTTGGTCCTTGTGGAGCAATTCTCCTTCCGTATACTGAAGGGAGTTGAATGGCAATCACTTACACTCAATGATAAATAAAGCACTTGAAAAGTCGGGCTGTATATAAAATGGGCTTTAAAGCATTCCTTATATTACTAGCTCCCATTATGTCATTTTAATATTCCATGATGGCAAGGGTATAGACTTTATGGTGGAAAAGCTTGTGTTTGTTTCCTTCCCTGCATCTCACCACCAGAAAAGCTTATGCAGAACTAGTAAAAGGCAATGATTGTGTTGGATTAATATCTACATAGGTAGTTGTTAAATTGCAATTCCTTGCAGAGAGTCATTTATTCACATGCTAGCTGTTGTAGCTCAGTAGCTGCCTGCTATTAGCAATTGTCCCCATCTTTGGACTTTTTGTCCCTTAAGAGATTTTTTAAAATCTGACTCAATACCTGGGCATTAAGTGCTTTTACACACAAATATGTGCATCGCCTGTTAGCTCTACATTTGATTGCTTTACAGTTGATGATGAGCAGCTAAATGTATGAATCACTTTTCCATAACGGATCTCCCTGGAGTGGGGGGGGGGGGTCCTATTCAACGAGAAGGGCTGAAACCATCTGCCTTGCCAATGTAGTTGCATTACTGTTTATATGTATAGCATCTGAGTATGAATCAAGTTTGTTTTATTTCTGCTGTGCCATATGGGTCACTTTAAGAAAGAACTTTTGTATCTGTTGATTGCCAACACCTGTTACTTGAATCAATATTGTGCTTGTCCATATTATTGGGATTTCAGCTCCGTTCTTCCGAGCTGATAAGGCTCATCTTCCTCCGAGCCCTCCCAGCAGAGCATTAAAACAACACCACAGCAGAAGGATGAGATAGATATGAGCTACATTGCTATGCTTTATTACTAAGCTATGCAGAGAGCAAAGTAATATACATCCTCTCTCTATGAGAAGCAGAGAGCAACTGAACAAAGGAAACAACAGAACAAAGGAAATAGGAAACCACACTAACGTCACATCCCGTCTCCCTTTCCCGTGTGACTCCAATAGTATCTGGACTCTGTGGAATGTAAACAGAGTCCTGTGACTGCAAGCAGCTGCTCAGTGATAAGAACAGAAACTAACACATATAACTCCACTCTGTAAAAGTTACTGCTTACAGCAGCTACTACTATGCTATAAGAGCCACTGTCCTGTGATATCATATATGGTATGTATCGTTATTGACAGTTTTTTTATTATTTTTGCTGTAAAAATGTGTGAGATTACGATATTGTATTTATTTGCATTACCTAGAGTTTATACTACTGATGAAGCCTAGGACAGCGAAATAAGGCTAATATTCGGGAAATCCTTGTCTTAGACTTTGTGAAAGGATTCTGTGGAACTGTAACAACCTTTTGTGCGGATTGTTGGACTCTATGAACAGACAGGTGGAATAGACACTTTCACATATATGGACCTTATGCATAAACGGATTAGAGAATGAACTGATCCACTGGGTCTTCTGCCTTTTTCGTTGAACTTTATGAGCTACTTCTGTTGAAATCTACAATTCAATACAATGAATAGTATATATTATTTTTTCAAACGTACAGCCGGTTACATTTTGTGTGTTTATTGAACGTAGCTGCATCATGCACGAACAGAACACTGAACCAGAATGGTGTGTGTCTTGCTGATAATTCATCCTAATAAGCAGTTGGTTAAAAGTTGGCTCTCCACAGGATTTGTTAAGAGGGAGAGAGAGCAAGAGAGAGATTTCACATTCTAAACGTATCATTTTATTTTAACTCACCAAATAAGCCAGAGATATGAAGGAAACAATCTCCTTCTGTAAATATATTTGTAAAATCAGGAGTAAATTTAACAGAACTGGCTGAATAATTGCAGATCTGCTTCTTTTGAATAGTTCTTGGTTTCAGTCTAATGCTCCATGTATTGTCTTGCAAAACAAACAATTAAGAAAATTGGGAGAAAGTTTAAGCATCTTTAGAAAAAACTGGAATTCCCCACTAATCAAACAACTGATTAGCAGCAACATGTGCCTCTCTTTTATCTTTCAAATGCAAATTCTTTCCCCCCCTTTATTTTACAAAACAAAAACTAAATGAGTTTTAAAGACTTGTTTCTAGCTACATAACTGACTGATCCTTTTAATGGAAACCAAAGATTTCAAGTATACTAACACTTTAAAAATCTCTGCATCAGACAGGAAAGCCAGAAGGAGGAGTGGTGGTGGTGAGAGAAGTAATTTCCATTTCAGCTAAAATAAGGGGTTGGAAAGTCTGATGATAATGCGCATAGGTCAGTCTATTGAATCAAGTACCTTCATTTCCTATTTATAATCTCTATCCATTGACTATATAGCTGTCTGAAATAGAATGAGATAAATGGCTCAAATTAAGATCCAAATAATTTTTTAGGAGATCCACACCATTCTCTCTGTAGATAGGGATAGACCGTTCTAAACATCGCAGTGTTGGAGAAATTGCTGCAATTTTCTCATTTATCCCATTAAATATATATTTTTGTATGGATTTTTAAGTAGCATACATATTTTTGCCAGCAATTTCTCTCAACGTAATGCCTTTTTGTATGTAATTTTCACTAATTACATACATTCACCTTCCCTGAATATGTGCATTTTTGTAAACCTTGGTTGGAAAACTGCATCACAAAATTTAGAGAAGTGCAAATTTGGAAAGATGTCTGTGTTTCAGTTTGTGCATTTCTTTGGAAGAGTCTGAATTAAATATATTTGCCTTCAAATAAGAACTGAACTGAATTTCTCCCGCATCCCTAGCTCTCCTCTGCAAAACCTCCGCTACCACCACCAACATCTGAGTTTTATTCTGGCATTTCCATTTTGACTCTCTAGTCTTAGTCTCCTTCTCCTCTCCCTTCCTTTTGTATCCTACATTTATTATATAGTAAGGCTCAAGTCTTTCTTTCTTTCTTTCTTTCTTTCTTTCTTTCTTTCTTTCTTTCTTTCTTTCTTTCATACAGCAACAGAGGTTTTGATCATGGCTTATTGATAATAAATACAGAACTGAGAGACGATCAGGCCCATGGCCATTTACTGAGCCAATTTCACCTGTTACCTGTTTGAACTCAACGTCAACAGAACCTACAAAAGGATTTGTTAACAGAATCAGAAGACTATATGACTCACTTCAAATATGCCAGGCAGGGCAAAACAACAAACCAGCATAGGTCAGTGCAATGTCCTCATGGCACAGACAGCATCTTATGCACTAGGGACACGGGTGGCACTGAGGTCTAAACCACTGAGCCTCTTGGGCTTGCCAATTGGAAGGTCACAGTTCAAATCCCCGCAACGAAGTGAGCTCCCATTGCTCTGTCCCAACTCCTGCCAACCTAGCAGTTTGAAAGCATGCCAGTGCAAGTAGATAAATAGGTATTGCTGGGGCAGGAAGGTAAACGGCGTTTCTGTGCACTCTGGCTTCCGTCCTGGTGTCCTGTTGCTCCAGAAGCTGTTTAGTCTTGCTGGCCACATGACCCAGAAAGCTGTCTGTGGACAAACATTGGCTTCCTTGGCCTGAAAGTGAGATGAGCACTGCAACCCCATAGTTGCCTTTGACTGGACTTAACTGTCCAGGGGTCCTTTGCCCTTTTTTTACTTATGCACTCTCAGAGGACAAGTTGAGTAGAAAA
This sequence comes from Podarcis tiliguerta, assembly GCF_965153285.1. Classification (NCBI taxonomy): domain Eukaryota; kingdom Metazoa; phylum Chordata; class Lepidosauria; order Squamata; family Lacertidae; genus Podarcis; species Podarcis tiliguerta. The sequence goes on along the minus strand of NC_139542.1, from coordinate 62,972,390 downwards.
TGACCACAGACCACAATCATCACAGAATGTAACCACCAGCCCCCCCTTCCCCCAATCATGGCATGTTATATTTTGGTCACTATGTATGAAGTAGTATATAAATCTCAAAAATAAATACTTTGATCGAGAGTCCAGAGATAGCAGTATTATCAAATTACAATGGGGTGGAAGGTTTGCAGACCAGGAAGGACTTGCTTACAGATGTAATGACAGCTGCATGAATTATGATAGCTAGGAAATGGAAGGGGCAAGCAGAATCTAAAATGAAAGAATGGCATAAAGAGGTGTGGAATATAGCTATTAATGATAAATTAACATGTGCCATTAAGGCAAGACAGGGAATATGCAGGAGAAATGATTTCGAGAAGATATGGAGGGTGTTTGTAGAATTTGTACTGTCAAAATGGAAATGGGTCAAACCATCGCAAGGGGTGCTGAAATTTTGGAAGGTTGGATAGTTACAATGGAATGGTCTCGGTGGCGGGGTGCACATTTTTATTCTTATTTATTTATGGTTATTACTTTGTCAAAATAAAATAATAAAAAAACAAATACAAAAAAGAGAAATAAATACTGAAAATAATGTTGACCAGCAAATACCTTTCAAACATTTGCAAATCTAGAATATTTGCCATGATAATTCACAACAGTTGAGTTTAGGAATAATTTTGGGGATCAAAAATAATTTCTTTCAGCTCGAATTTCTACAGGCTAAAAATCAAAATGAACTTACTGTTTCAAGTAGTCATTTATTTGATTCATTCCTCCCAGAAAGAGTGAGGTACCTAGGCATGGTGCAATATTCTACAGCAGAGCACAGTTTGTTAGTTGCCAAGGTAACTCCATTTCCCTGAGATGTGTTTGTGGGTTTGGCTTTGCTCTTTGGAGTTATACACCCCTGTGGTGGAAAAATAAATGTGATCAGCTTATGCATGGGGGAATACAAAATGTGATGAACCATGGAAAATATTAAATTGCTGACATTTTGTGCTTCTGCTGTATAATTTCCTGAAGACTATTGTTACAGTGATTAGTTTCTTTCCCCGTGAATACAGTTTGAAAAATTGTAATTAGACATAGGAGCTGAAATGTTCTCAAAGCTAGGAAGGTCTATTACCACTTCATTATATCTGAGAAATAAGTGATGCAAGGGCTAAATTCTTTGCCACTTTGAAAACTAAGCAAACCATCAACTTCAGAGTGTGTGAGGGGACTATAACCTCTTTGGTGTTAAGTTTTGGCATGGTGGAGACACAAAGTTTCAAGAAAGGACTGGAAAGGGATTAAAAAAACAGGGGTTTCGATTTTAGGTTGGGAAGTTCCATTTCATAATTTCATTAAATTATGTGAAATACTCAGTTAATTTGGAACATAGGGAACTTGTTTATCTTTTAGTTTTGGTTAGAACCTTGTTTGCTAAATATCACATACCACACCAGTGATTAGAGAATGGAGAGATAAAATATTGGAGTGTGCAGATATGTCTAAATTAAAAGAATTTATAAGACACCAAGAATGAAGGTAGACACAATATATGCTTTTTGATATAGTGGTGAAAAATATTGATTACAATAAAAACAAAGGTTAATCAAGAAGCCTTGGATTTACAATGCATTGATGATTTGATTAGCATGTTGTCCTCATTGTAACTCGTCATGGGGTAATGGCTTCCTCTTGTATAGTTGTCAATTTTATTTCAAACAATTGATAGCTTTGTGTAATTTGAGGAATAAAATAAGTTTTTACAAGTTAACAAATGGAAAGGGATAGTGAATATGGGTGTCCTAGTTTTTCCTCCTTGCCATTCATGTTGGCCAGACATGTCCAAAGTCCGTTTCCAGGGCCTAATCCAGCCCGCCGGTCAGTTTAATCCTGGGGTAAAATCATAAAAAAACCTCAACAACCTCAATCCTACAAAAAGGTCAACATTTTTGGTTGGCCCTGTGGTCGGCCCTCACTTCATCAAATCTGGCCCTCTTTGAAAAAAGATTGGACACCACTGATGTTGGCCTTCATGAGCTGAAATAGAAACTTCTGAATCAGGGAGCTTCTTGTGTTTATAGAGGTTTCTCGTGCATTTTTGAACCTTGATTTTCTAGGTTTCCAAAAATGTGAGGAAGCTCCCTGAGTACATGAAATTCAGAAGTTCACCTTGCAATTTGTGGCGGGTGGCTGGAATAGCAATGAGGGCCAGAGCCAATACACTTGTCCCAGATCTTCTTCCTTGTGTGTTAACTCAAAACTGGCATTAAGTTCTGACATAAGGAAGTTATGTGGTGTATCTCTGTTTCAGCCAAGATGAGGAATGTAACCACTGCAGCCCTGGGAAAAACCCAAGATCTGTTGAACCCAAACTTTTCCATTTCAGTGGATGTTGAACTTAGATTGCAATATAAACCAGTGAGACTTGAAAGGACTTCCCAGTGCATTTTGAGTTTGACAAACAATCACTGGATGATGACATTGAGACATTTCTCCTTGCTTCCAAGAAGATTATGGAAGCCACTCAATCAGCCCCATGCAGAGCTTGTCCGAGGCCTTATAAACTCAAATAAACAAACAGCCAGTCTCTGGCAGGGCCTCCCAGCTGGCCTAGCTCTCCAAGGCCTGGGGCAAGTAAACCCAGCTGCCCACCCCCCTAAACAGGCCTGGTCTCGACAATAATTAGGGCATCTTTTAGGGTTACATATATAGTGCTGATTATTGACCTTCAGCACCTCTGATATTGATGAGCTAAAAGAAGTGGTATTACATTGGTATGAAATTACTGGCTTGTCATGATAGATCCCAGTCAGTCAAGAGTGAACCACAGAAGGCAGAAATATGATGTTTGAATCCAATCAATGGGAGATGAGGCTTAGCTCATGAGGGAGAAATAATATTTAAATAAATGATGCTGAATGTCCATAGCAAAAGAGAGATTGTGAGGGATGCTGAACCAGCCAACAGTTCTGAAGAGTACCACTGAACCCATTGGAGGAAAATGAAAATATCCTAGAGTTTATTGGATGAAGAGTGATGAATAACGGTGACTGTACAACCCCCGTGCAAGGTTTTCTAGACATGCTTAGGATACCCAGATTTGCAAATATTCCCATTAGATGCCCCAAATCATAATCTCCATTTATGTAGAATAAGAGATTTTCTGATTTTTAAGAGCTAATAAGCATATTCTTTTGTTCCATTTGTTCAGTTTCAGCTGGGCAGGCAAGACTTTCATCTTATCAGCTCATGAGTATGAAATTTCATATCCATTTTTTTAAAATATATATTCATACACCATTTTTCAATCTACCATGATCTACAGGACAGTTAAGCATAAAGGTATAAACATGCTTTGTGACTATCCCCTCATATTTTTTCTGATACCCTGTTTTGATATTTTTAAAAACATCTCTGAGACAAGTTTAGTTTTGTACTTAATCAGCTTGCAGGTAGGATGATTACTACAGAGTAATAGCTGCTTGCCCCTTGAGTGTTTCCACAGATGTCAGAAGTAGCTCTCCAACTTTTTGCTAATGTATTCATTTGCCTGCAGAAATCCAGTGCTGGGTCATTCCATGCTGTGAATTGATTATAGCCTCTCTGGCTGCATGATTTTCCCATTATGCACAATTTATAGGAGGTTGCGTTTGTTAGATTTGGATATCAATATGTTTGGAACTTTGGATCCTAGCTTCCTTAAAAGAGAAATTCAATGACATATTTTACAGCAGCAATAATTTAAATTGCAAACAGTTCAGGGACTGGGACCTGTCCCTTTGTTGTTGTTGCTTCAGTTACTGTGATGATGTTGTAAAATATCAGCATTATCTGGAGAAACACCCTCTCCAGTATCTAGCCCTGCATTCTCAAGAATTCAAGGGAAGCCCTTCTTTGAGTGTCCTCAACAGCTGATGCTTGATGGACAAGGGAAAGGGGGAGGCTTTTTCATACTTTCTCCTAAATTTTATATTTATTATGGAATTATTTGCCTAAGAGCCACCATAGTGTAGTGGTTAAGAGCAGTGGACTCGTAATCTGGTGAACCGGGTTCGATTCCCCGCTCCTCCACATGCAGCTGCTGGGTGACCTTGGGCTAGTCACACTTCTCTGAAGTCTCTCAGCCCCACTCACCTCACAGAGTGTTTGTTGTGGGGGAGGAAGGGAAAGGAGAATGTTAGCCGCTTTGAGACTCCTTCGGGTAGTGATAAAGCGGGATATCAAATCCAAAGTCCTCCTCCTCCCACCCTGCCCAGCTGGCTGGTTAAGACTTTAGCACTCAGATTGACTTTCTGGTGTAGGCTGGTTGTTAGGTTTCACTGTTGTTTTCTGGATTCGCTGTTCCTGCTGCCAAGCTGCGTAGTCTGTTTCAGATGCCTTTAATTTTATGGCAAATTCTTAACTGTGTAAGCTACTTTGAGACCTTGTTTCTGGGCTGGAAATTGGACACATTTTTCAATGCCTAAATAGAAGAAATCACAAATATTTAAAAATCCAGTGCTGTTTATAAAAGGCTCAGCTATGTTAGTGAGGATCCCCCAGATCACTTGGAGCCAGTTAACAGTGGTTCTTCACTCCAAATCTCCTGATGACATCTCCCCAGGTCTTTATGTAGGTGTTAAATAGCATGAGGGACAAGGTAGAATGCAGGACACCATAGGTCAACTCCCATGGTGCTAAAGAGTAGCTTCCCATAATTACTTTTTGGAAACAGCCCTAGAGGTAAGAATGGAACTAATAAAGCACAGGGCTGCCAACTCTCAGCTCCCTGAGATGTTCCAAAAGGACACTGTGGTCAACCGTATCAAAGGCTACCAAGAGATAGAGGAAAATTAGCAGAGATGGATTCCCCCTATCTTTCTCCTGACAAATATCATCAACCAGAGTGACCAAGGTGATTTCCCTGGCCAGGCCTGAAGCCAGACTGGAGTGGATCTATGTACAGTTGTACCTTGGTTATTGAATGCCTTGGTACTCGTATGTTTTGGCTCCCGAACACCACAAACCCAGAAGTGAGTATTGCAGTTTGAAAATTTTCTTTGAAACCCGAACATCTGACATGACTTCCACGGCTTTCAATTGAGTGCAGGAAGCTCCTGCAGCCAATCAGAAGCCAAGCCTTGGTTTCCGAATGTTTTCAGAAGTCAAACAGACTTCCAGAATGGATTTCATTCGAGAACCAAGGTCCGATTGTAATCAGTAGTGGTAAAGAGCGATAGACTCGCAATCTGGGGAACCGGGTTCGCGTCCCCGCTCCTCCACATGCAGCTGCTGGGTGACCTTGGGCCAGTCACACTTCTCTGAAGTCTCTCAGCCCCACTCACCTCACAGAGTGTTTGTTGTGGGGGAGGAAAGGAAAGGAGAATGTTAGCCGCTTTGAGACTCCTTCGGGTAGTGATAAAGCGGGATATCAAATCCAAACTCTTCTTCTTCTAAAGCTGGACTGCCACCATCTTCTCAAACACTTTGCCCCCCAAGGTGATATTTGCCACTGGGTGATAGTTGTTTAATACTTCTGGGTTCAGGGACATCTTTTTAAGGAGGGGATGTGCCACATGCCTATCCCTCAGTGAAGCATAGATCACTCCCAGGATCCACTCAGTCAACCTCTGTGACTATCCCTAAGAAACCAAGATGATCAAGAGTCAATGGAGAAGGTGGTTGTTCGCACTGCAAGCAGTTTGCTTACATCCTCAGGCAACCATACCTGAAACCGATCCTCTCAGTGTCTTAAGAAGGCATGGTTCATAGGGAGATGGGTGAGATCATTGAATTCTTCTATGGCTTATAATGATGGGAATTTGTTTTTGCTACTCACCTTACTGTGCTTCTATGATACATGGCATATGGCATATGGTTTGACATGTTATAAGGTAGCTTTCTGTGTTGCTGTAACCCCAGTCCCTTAGGAAAGGGAGATCCATTGGACAGGGCACTTATGACATAAACATGATCAAATAATTCAGCTGACATTAAAGAATACATTTTATTTAATGAACATTTACAATCACCCTACCCTACCTAAATAAAACCAATATTTTGCTGGGGGTGGGGGTTGCATAGAGGGTGCATTAGGTTGTGGGGCAAGTTCCCCCAGTTTCTTAGGTTTCTAAATGTGCCCACAGGCCCTGAATTTTTGGCAAGCTCTCACCTTACCACTACACTACTGTGTTAAATCCTGTAATGAAAGGATGAGGTATTATTACATAGAACACACACTAAATGGTTCCTTCTCCAATCATTTCACTCTCTGCAGGACCACTAACTTTCATTTTCATTCTTGTCATGCCCTGCACATCCTGCCAGTGACTTGTTTCCATTGACTTTAAACAGGGAAGAAAAGCTTAATAACTTTTGAGCCGCTTCTCAGAACTTCCCTAAACCAATGGAAACATCTGCTCCCACACAAACCTGAATAAAGTTACATCCGTTCAATTCACGAAAATTGGAAAGGAATGTATGATATGTCTGCAGATGAAAGGGTCAAAATGTCACTTTTTGGCATGATTTAGCTTGCTGTCTATCAGATCGATTTGAAATTTGGCACATTAATAGACCTGATCAGTTTTGTTTTGTTTTTATAATATTTTATTAAGGTTTTCACAACATAATACAAACAAAAAAAAAGGAAAAAAGAAAAAACAATACCAAAGAAAAAAAAGAAAAATACAAAAAATGACAACAGTTAAAAACAGTTCCATCTTTCAAAACCAAAATTGCCTTAGCTTGTTTCTTGGACTTCCCCGCACCTCCCTCCTTTGTATTCCAATGTAATTGTTTGTTCAGCAAATCCTTTCCCTCTTTCTTTTTATCCTAATTATTATCTTAATATTTTAACTTTACCTTTCCCTCTGTTTAACATTAGACCTGATCAGTTTTAGGTCATGTAAGCTGAATGTCAAGTTATTTATTTTAGAATAAGCTATTCAATTTTGAAGCTTGCAATGGTGAAACCTTGTTTTCCCTGCTCACCTTAACAGCAGAAGCACTCCTGTGCCCCTCAGATTATCAACAAAGCAACTTTATCAACTTTAAGGCACTGTGGGTGAAACCACAGAGCCTAGGACTTGCCGATCAGAAGGTCGGCGGTTCGAATCCCCACGATGGGGTGAGTTCCTGTTGCTCGGTCCCTGCTCCTGCCAACCTAGCAGTTCGAAAGCACGTCAAAGTGCAAGTGGCTAAATAGGTACCACTCCGGCAGGAAGGTAAACGGCGTTTCCGTATGCTGCTCTAGTTTGCCAGAAGCGGCTTAGTCATGCTGGCCACATGACCCGGAAGCTGTATGCTGGCTCCCTCGGCCAATAAAGCGAGATGAGCGCCGCATCTCCAGAGTTGGTCACGACTGGACCTAGGGGTCAGGAGTCCCTTTACCTTTACCTTTACAGCTGAGTTTTATTTCATTGGCTGCATTCTTTATAAATATGGTAAAGAATGTTCGGGAAAGTGAGTATAGACCCCTTTACTCATTTTTGCCTTTTGTTCAGTATCATTTACTCTAATTACAGCTTCCTGGTTTTTATACATAATCCATTCCTCATAGACTGTATTCTGCAGTGCAGTGAACATTTCATTTCAGCCAAGGCTGCTGAAGGATTTTTTCTAGGTCAATAAATGCTATATAAATGTCTTTCCCAATCTCTGGCCTTCCCTCTTTCAATATGCAGGTTTCTGTATTTCTCTTTGCTTCCTAAAACCAAACTCATTTCTACTTGTCATTTAATTTTGTTCCAGTCCTTTGAATGATCTTTGTTGGTTTTTCTTATTATTTAAGAAAACATATGGCTGAATACATTTGTTGTCCTGCATTCTTTGCATGTGCCTTTTGGGACATAGGTAACATTATATTCTCTCCTGCCCAAAAATCAAATGGCACATTACCATTCAGACATTTCTTTGATTAAACCTGCCATGTCATCTAATACTGCTGATTTATTTCTTCTCAGTTCCTCTAACGCTCTGACAAATTCCAGCTGAAATATTCACAGTTAAATTTTGGCATTTTACATCACTTCTTTTTCTTTATGTTATTTCCTGAGGACACCTTCCCTGGCAGCAAAATCCTGTGCATGTCTATTCAGAAGTAAGATCCATGTTGGCCTTAGTCCTACATTGGGACAGGGGAGAAAATTGATTCTGTTCACACTAAATCCCAAATTTCTGAAACAATACGTGAACCAAAACACAGGCAGGCTTGCAATGCACTTCTCCAGCCAAATGTGTACAAAAATCTACATATTTGGGGGAAATGGCACCTCAAAATGCATAAGTTATGGAAACTAATGTATAGAAATGTACCATATTTTTTGCTCTATAAGACGCACCAAACCACAAGACGCACCTAGTTTTTGGAGGAGGAAAACAAGAAAAAACACATTCTAAATCTCAGAAGCCAGAACAACAAAAGGGATTTCTGAGCAGTGAAAGCAGCAATCCCTCTTGCTGTTCTGGCTTCTGGGATAGCTGCAGAGCCTGCATTCGCTCCATAAGATGCACACACATTTCCCCTTACTTTTTAGGAGGAAAAAAGTGAGTCTTATGGAGCAAAAAATACGGTATATTACATGCAGGACGCAGGTGGCACTGTGGTCTAAACCACTGAGCCTCTTGGGTTTGCCAATCAGAAGGTTGGCGGTTCGAATCCCCATGACGGAGTGAGCTCCCGTTGCTCTGTCCCAGCTCCTGCCAACCTAGCAGTTCAAAAGCATACCAGCACAAGTAGATAAATAGGTACCACTGTGTTGGGAAGGTAAACGGCATTTCTGTGTGCTCTGGCTTACATCATGGTGTCCCGTTGTGCCAGAACATCATGCTGGGCACATGACTCAGAAAGCTATCTACAGATAAACACCGGCTTCCTCAACCTGAAAGCAAGATGAGCACTGCAACCCCATAGTCACCTTTGACTGGACTTAATCATCCAGGGGTCCTTTACCTTTTACACATTAAAGAGGCACTAGCAAAATAGAATTACTGGTTGTGGTTTTAAATGCAGTTTTAAAATACTCTCAGTGAAAGAAGATGGGGCAGTTTTTCATAAGAACATGAAAGGCTGCAGGATCAGACCAATGGTCCATCTAGTCTAGCATCCTTTTCTCAGAGGAGACAAACAGTTGCCTTTGGGAAGCCCTAAAGCAGCTCCTGCAGTTTCTAGCAACTGGTGTTCAGAAGCATGGTTGCCTCCAACTGTGGAATCAGTTCACAGACATCTCAGCTAGAAACCATTGTAATCTTACCCTCTGCGAATTTGAATAATTCTCTTTTAAAGCCATCTAGGTTGGCGACATTCACTGACTCTTGTGGGAGTGAATGCCATATTTTAAATATGCATCGTGCAGAAAAAGTCATATATATATATTAATCTGTCCTGAATCTTCCAAGACCCAGCTTCATTGGAAATCTAGGAGCTGTACTGTTGAGGAAGAAAAATCCTTTCTGACAATGACCAAACTATTTATGTCTGTGACAACAGCAGCTGGAATATTATATGCACAGAAATGGAAAGAAGCGAAGGTTTCAACAGAGGAGGAGTGGCATTTGAAAGTACAGTTGTACCTTGGATCCAGAACGCCTTGGTACTTGGACGTTTTGACTCCTGAACGCCAGAAACCCAGAAGTGAGTGTTCTGGTTTGTGAATGTTCTTTGGAACCCGAACGTCCAATGGGGCTTCTGTGGCTTCCGATTGGCTGCAGGCAGTGGCATAGTGTGGGGGGTGCAGGGTGGGCCGGCCGCACTGGGCGTAACATCTGGGGGTTAGGGTTAGGGGGCGCAAATCCACGGGTTAGGGGGCGCAAATTACTTGCCTTGCCCCGGGTGCTGACAACCCACGCTACGCCACTGGCTGCAGGAGCTTCCATCAGCCAATCAGAAGCCACGCTTTGGTTTCCGAACGTTTTGGAAGACAAGCGGACTTCCGGAACGGATTCTGTTCGACTTCCAAGGTACGACTGTAATGGATTATGCAGAAATGGCAAAGCTGACAGCGAAATTACGAGGTCAAAATGACAAACTTTTTATATAAGGCTGAAGGCCTTTTGTGGACTATGTTTTTTTAAAAAATATGAAATTGTGTACATGTTTTGAGATAAAAGCAGAGGAAGAAAAATGTCAAAAAATTGTAACAGAGAAACTTTTTGTAATTGATAAAGCTACAGTGCAGTGGAAAAGGTTTGAATATGAACACTGTGGAGATGAGGGTGGGAAGTCAACTTATGAAAAAATGTATTTGTGTATTGTGAAAATGTTTGAAATTTTTAAAATAAAAATGTGTGTGTGTGTGTGTGCGCGCGTACATACTTTCCTCTAACCACTTTCTCATGTCTAACCACTTTCGCATGTCAGCCAGCTCAGCTCAGCCCAGCTCAGCTCAGCCCAGCGGTTCCATCGACCAAAGCATTGTGTGGATCCTCTAACCACTTTCTCAATGACATGCATAATTTTCTAAACTTCTATCATGTCTTCTTATGCACCGTTTTTCTACACTGATACATCCCAAACTTTTTTCATAGGAGAATTTCTACGTCCCTTTGATCACTTTGGTCCAAATGAAGCTCAGAATTGCTCAAATGAAGCTCAGGATTGCAGTCACTCACAGGTAATAATTGAATAACGGAGACAGAAGAAGAAAAACGATCATTCCTGAATGCTTAACAAATTTTACATCTCATCAACTTCATTATTTCTTTTCTTCCTTACAATTAGTCATTTGCTTCACACACAGAGAGAATTGCATGTGGAACATAGGAAATCTTCCAGGGATTCCATGAATATGTGTCATACCTTAAATTGCTTTTAAACTGTATTTTTTTAAAAAGTACAGGTTTTCAGAATACCTTGACGGAATAGGAACCTTTATATATTTGAATACAAAAGCTAAAAAAAACCTCACAGAAATGGGATGTGCAGTCATTCATCTGTCAGATTGCTAGGATAGTAGGTCTCATTGTGTTTCATGTGATAGCTCCAGAGAGTTGTTGAAGTTGGGTCTTTTCTGGGGCCCCAATATCAGTTAGGAGCCCAGTACCCCAACAATGTTGCCTTTCTCTTTTTCTTCCTTTCTTCAAGGTGAAGAGGATCAGCACAACAGCATCTGTACTTTGAGCACCCTTCGAGTTAAGAGGACCAAAGGGGGAGGCAGTGCTGGATTTACATATATGCTAAACAAGCTATAGCTTAGGGCCCCACTCTCTTGGGGCCCCCCAAAAATGTAAAGGGGAAAAAAACCTGGATGTACATTTCCAAAATATAATATAAAAAACAAATAAAATGGCTTTAGATACCTATTAGGTCCATAAATTGGGGGACGCGGGTGGTGCTGTGGGTAAAACCTCAGCGCCTAGGACTTGCCGATCGCATGGTCGGCAGTTCGAATCCCCGCGGCGGGGTGAGCTCCCGTCGTTCGGTCCCAGCTCCGGCCCACCTAGCAGTTCGAAAGCACCCCTAAGTGCAAGTAGATAAATAAGTACCGCTTTATAGCGGGAAGGTAAACGGCGTTTCCATGTGCTGCGCTGGTGCTCGCTCACCAGAGCAGCTTCGTCATGCTGGCCACGTGACCCGGAAGTGTCTTCGGACGGCGCCGGCTCCCAGCCTCTAGAGTGAGATGAGTGCACAACCCTAGAGTCTCTCAAGACTGGCCCATATGGGCAGGGGTACCTTTACCTTTACCTAGGTCCATAAATTACCATATAGCATATATTCAACACAAAAAACAGTGACAATTTGTTGTTGACAAAGGACAGCTGGACATATAAAGGACCCATTACCTTCAGTAACTTAGGGCCTCATCAAACTATGATTACCAGATGTTCCCGTTTCCCAGGGATAGTCCCTATATTTACAAATCCGTCCCTGGACAAAATCCATCCCCGGAATGTCCACGGATCTCATTTAATGTCCTTGGATTTATATTTTAAGTGTTGTAGATTTATTAGTAGGGAATGAACGTTGCGTGATTGGTTCAACGGCACAAGACACATCATATTGGGACTTCCGGCGAGGCAAAATGGCGGGTGCCACGACAGTGACCAGCTCCTGAAGCCAGCCAGAGCCAACTGTGCTACCAGTCTGGCTGCAGGCTGCTGAGACTGCCACTGCCACTGCCAAGGGGGAGCTGGGGATGCCCAGCACATCAACAGAGGGAATCCGCTGACACACACACCCCTGCGACCCAAGTTGAGCTGGGAGCGAGAGCGCCCAGCCGACTGCCCAGTGTCGCTCTGGGGCCAGTAAAAACCCTGGAGCCGATGCAGGGAAAAGGAGGAGAGGAGAAGGAGAAGGAAGAGAAAGAAAGAGGGAGAAAAAAGAAGGGATCCCTGAGCTTGCTGCACTGCTGCTGAGGAGGAGAGGAAGGAGAGCACTAGGAGGGCAAGGACACATAGCCGAGCCCAGGCCCGACCCAAGCCTACTCCATGGTGGCTAACGCTCCAAGAGAGCAGGCCAGGGCCCAGAGGAAGGCCATGCGACAGAGGAGACCACAGAAGAGAAGATATTACTTCTTTTAAAAATAAATAAAAATTTTAATAACTGTAATGGTTCTAGGGGTTGCTCGTGCGTAAGCTTGTCCCAACCTCTGGCTGGGTTACCTGAGTGAACCTTTCCTGTCCGGGCAGCCACTCGCCCGTGACTGTCTCAATCACTGGCAGAATCCGTCAGTGGGCGTTTCTTAAACTTCTTCCAGCAAAGAAGCTCTTTGACGCCAAGTCTTCTCCTACTCTCCCTGCACGGAAGCCTTCTGCGCAAGGAGGGCGTAGGCAGTGGAGGAGCCTTCCTCTCCCCGCTGGTCCCCGGCAAGGAATCATGGGACCCGCCTCGCCGATTCCCCCATCTGCCCCCCTTCTCCACTGGAGCTACGTTGATTCTCTTCCCCAGAAGACGGGCTGCCTCTCCCACTCCCGGGACGCTCTCTGGGGTCCCTTTGGAGCTTGCTCTCTCCCTTGGACACTGATGGCAGTTCCCTGACAATAACTCCCTCCCCCACTTTTTTTTAAAGTGTCCCCAGATTCTTTGAAAACAGTCTGGTAACCTTACATCAAACCTAAATCTGGCCCTGGGGGGATGCTTACTAGGATGACTGCAAAGTGCTAGTGGCAACACAGGGACTTCTTTTAGTAAGCGTCTCTAAAATGTGCCGCCATTTTAAAGTCAGTCAGTCGGTTTAGTTCGTTGTGTTTAGCGATCAGCTAATACACACATAAAAATAGTAACAAGAATAGTGGCTTACACTTTTACTCCCTGACCTTTGGTAGATAAATCATTCCCCATTCCCCCTTTAAGAATTTGCAGCCATAATCTACCTATCTTTCGCTGGATCATGCCCATTCATATTTTTTGCTCATTTTGGGACACGTTGTTTCATTTTCCTTTCATTTTCTGTCTCCATTATTCAATTACGGACTGTGAGTCACTGCAATTCTGAGCTTCAGAATCCAAGTGTTCATTATGGTGGTTTGATGAACATAGGAGGAGGGCAGAAGGCACACAGGCATTCTAACTCCACCCCCATCTTCATCGCCTTCCAAATGTTCAAGGGTTTCTACAGAAATATACCTGTGTTGTTGTTGTTTAGTCGTTTAGTCGTGTTCAACTCTTCGTGACCCCATGGACCAGAGCACGCCAGGCACTCCTGTCTTCCACTGCCTCCCGCAGTTTGGTCAAACTCATGCTGGTAGCTTCGAGAACAGTATCCAACCATCTCATCCTCTGTCGTCCCCTTCTCCTTGTGCCCCCCATCTTTCCCAACATCAGGGTCTTTTCCAGGGAGTCTTCTCTTCTCATGAGGTGGCCAAAGTATTGGAGCCTCAGCTTCATGATCTGTCCTTCCAGTGAGCACCCAGGGCTGATTTCCTTAAGAATGGATAGGTTTGATCTTCTCAAGAGTCTCCTCCAGCACCATAATTCAAAAGCATCAATTCTTCGGCGATCAGCCTTCTTTCTGGTCCAGCTTTCACTTCCATACATCACTACTGGGAAAATCATAGCTTTACTGTACGGACCTTTGTTGGCAAGGTGATGTCTCTACTTTTTAAGATGCTGTCTAGGTACACCTTTGTATTTTCTAGTATAGCTGCTTCATGCTTACTTGAAAGACAGGTTTGTGTATCGAAAGATACCCATCTCCCATTACAAAGGTCCTCAATGGAAATGCATAGGGGGGAAATGGTTTCAGCATGTAAGACTGCAATCCTAACCACAGTAGAGGGCTTGTTCCGAGCAAATATACAGAGAATTCTGCAGCACATCCATCTCCATTCAATTTCACAATGTCATTCGAACAGATTTAAGTTTGAGCTCATGCTTAATTGCTGTCCCCGAGGATGCTCTTTTGAATTAGGGCATGTTATTAATTAACATTCATCATTCCAGTCCTAAAATCTAGTTCAAGGGGACGATCGTTTTAGAGGCACTCTAAACATTAGCGGGAACATCGCTTGCATTTGTTGCTCTGACTTTCGTTTTGCAGAAAAGAGCAAAGTGTTTCAGAATAATGCTGCTATTAGGGTTGGCTGAAGCCTGGTTTTGGAGTGCATTAAAACTCTAAGCAAACTTTAGCCTAGAGCTATGGATGAACACAGCCCTGGATGAACGTTGTTATGGAACAAAAATGAATGTGCAAGAACATAAAAAGAGACCCAGCAGATATTGCTCAACAGGGAAGGAGAGACTTCAAGCTTGCAGGATTTTATTTTGTTTCCCACCCCCCCTCAAACTTTGAGACCCACCAACCAGAACCAGGTGCAAAAGACATGCACTCAGAATTAAAGAATTATGAGCCATTTGCCTCTGTGCACACAGCTGCACCCTTTTTTTCTGAAGAAACTAGACTTCCTCTAGCCACTAGGAACCATGGACTGTGGACACTCATCTACAAAAGGGAGCACATGTATTCTTGACATCATGCTTCACACTTCTCAACATGACTTTGCAATTATGCTTTTCTTCAGCTTCTTGGTAGAATTTCCACAAAATGTAGCCTACATTGAAAACCAAAGGATACCGGTTGGGCAACACAGCTGCATTATTTTCATGGCAATCAAATGGATTTTGACAAAATCATTGAATTGCTCTTGGTTGATTGTTGTATTGTATTTTGCCTTTCTTCTGAGGAGAGTACAGAGGAAGTGATAATAAACTGGAATTGTCCTGACTATCTTCTGAGGGAGTGTGGATGGAGAGAGATTAAACTGAGGCCTTGTGATCAGCATGCATGACACAATCAGGAGCTGGGCTAATCAACAGGACTTCTCATGTTTTCAGTGCAAGAAGTGGCTTGTGTGAACTCTTAGCAGATGCTGAAGTTTTGTACACAGGGAGAAGCCAAAGGAATCTAGATTGTGACAAAGGACATCACCACTCTCTTTTGTGTAGAGCAAAGTACTCCAGTGTAATATACACAGTTTGGTCCCTTTAACAATGAGATATGAAGTGAACACAAGCTAACAATAAATAAATAGAAGGCGTTGTTGGTATTCAACAACCTCAAACCAGAGAACAGTCAAGTCTTGCACTCATCTAAATGACTGTACCATTCAGACCATGGGTAGGCAAACTAAGGCCCGGGTGCTGGATCTGGCCCAATCGCCTTCTAAATCTGGCCTGCAGACGGTCCGGGAATCAGTGTGTTTTTGCATGAGTAGAATGTGTCCTTTTATTTAAAATGCATCTCTGGGTTATTTGTGGGGCATAGGAATTCGTTCATTCCTCCCCCCCGCTCCAAAAAAATATAGTCCTGCCCCCTACAAGGTCTGACGGACAGTAGACCAGCCCCCTGCTGAAAAAGTTTGCTGACCCCTGATTCAGACCCAAGGCAAGGGATTGAACTGCCTGATGAGGGTAGTAGCTCGGCCACTGAGCCCATTCTTCACTTTCCCCCTTTCATTCTCATCCCACTCCATTATCTTCACACCTACTTACCCCCATTCCTTTTAACTTACTTTTAACAACCTTTTTTTTTTTCATTTTCTGCTGTATTAGTGTCGCTGCTGATTTCTCTGCTAACCCCTTGCCTCTTTCATGTCTTGCATTCCTCTAAGGACCAACGGGTTCTTCAGAGGGAGGCTTGTGCTGTTTCAACAAATGGGGTGGCTGCTAGCGGCGAGCGATTATTGGCACCCCCCCCAAAAAAAAATAATAATACATGGAGCGTCTTACACATGGAAAAGTACGGTATATCAATGGGCACAGTGTAGTGGGTGTACGTAGTTGACCAAACCCTTTTCTTTTAAAAAAAATTACGTATTGTTTTCAGGGTATTGTGTGCTGTATTCGACTTGCAAATATTGTTGTATACCACCTTGCTATTTTCTGAGCAGGTAGTTTATCAATCAACAAATAGACAGACCTGCCTGCATGCTGGCCAATTATGCGACATAGCAAACATCCATTTGTTGTTTTTTTAAAAAGATATTTATTGAAATTTCAACATGTTACAAAAATAAGAAAAAAGAAAAAAGAAAAAAAATACAAAATAAAAACAATTAAAAACAAATCAGTTTTTCCATATCTTGTCTTTCATTTGCTTGTTTCCCTGACCTCCTCACGCCTCCCTCTCTTGTATTCCAGGTCAGTTAGATAATTTAGCAAATCCTTTCCCTCTTTGATTTTATCTTAATCTTTTATCTTAATATATTGTAGCTTTAGATTATCACCTGTTAACAGTCCATTTTTACATATTCCTTTATAACATTGCTGCTAAAAAAACACTTAACTTCAATCCAACATCATTCTAACATTCATTAATTTTGCAATATTTCTGTAAGTAGTCTTTAAATTTCTTCCAATCTTCTTCCACCGACTCTTCTCCCTGGTCTCGGATTCTGCCGGTCATTTCCGCCAATTCCATATAGTCAATCACCTTCATCTGCCATTCTTCCAGAGTGGGTAAATCTTGTGTCTTCCAATACTTTGCAATAAGTATTCTTGCTGCCATAGCAAACATCCATTTGAAAGTGTATCTGTGCCTTGCATTGGGAACCTTGAGGGCATGAGGGGAATGAAGCAATGGACAGGAGATCTGAGGTGCCTTCCCCTGAAGGCCAAGGCTCTGCTGCCCCAGAGCAGGCAGTCCAAGAAATCTATGTCCAACACATGTTTGATACCATTGATGCTTCCTGTGGTGTTTGCCCATTCTTTTGGAAATGTTGGTACAGGGGGACAGAAAGGGTTAATAGGTAGACCAATAGAAAAGCCCAGAGGCGGAGCCTACCTGTTTTTAAAAGGCTTAGCCAGTTGGGGAAAAGCAGTTGGAAGACAGATGGAAATAGGGAGACAGTTAGTGCAGTTGGTTCTTGTATGAGGGGTAGTAGAACAGTTAGAGACAGGATAAAATACAGTGGTACCTCGGGTTACAGATGCTTCAGGTTACAGACTCTGCTAACCCAGAAATAGTACCTTGGGTTAAGAACTTTGCTTCAGGATGAGAACAGAAATTGCACGGTGGCGGCACAGCAGCAGCGGGAGGCCCCATTAGCTAAAGTGGTACTCAGGTTAAGAACAGTTTCAGGTTAAGAACGGACCTCCAGAACGAATTAAGTTCTTAACCCAAGGTACCACTGTAAGACTAAAAGGGTAATGCATTTAAATCGAATGCATTTAAAGTTTATTTGTGTTTGCAATAAACTACAATCTTCGTTGTTAACTTGAGAACCCGACTGAGAGTAAGTGTTTTACCGGGGAGAACCTGGTTTGTGGCAGCGGATTAGTGGTCAACAGTCCATGAGACAACTGGGGGACATTGCACATTGGTGGGGCATGGTGTGTTTTGCTAACCTCAGTCAGTCCCAGCATCTGCCTGGCATTTCCAAGTACTGGCACCAGCCATGAGGCATTAATTTACCACAATGCAGGGGAAAAAAGTATTTATTTCCTTTGCTATACAAGAGCATCAAGAGGCTGCATGTACGATAATAAGCTTTGTCCTTGCAGCTTTTTCTCTGAGCTTTAAGGTACTTAAACATAAGAGGCAGACTCAAAGTGTTTGAGCTTCTCCCTCCCTTTGCGCATTTCCATGATTAAAGTTCTATACAACACCCCCTGTTTTGATCTCAGATTGGCATGTGACTGCATATGGTTTTGTGTGTTTGTGCACACATGGCATTGTATAGGAAATTTAAAAAGCCGGCTGCATAGCAATTTAGCACGCCACATTTTAGAAGCAATATGGAAACTGTTTCTAGGTAACAGGTTATTTCCTCATAATGTACTAATTAGCAGTGATCAACTTCCACTGGGTCAGCAGCTGTAATTAGAAGAAACTGAATGCAAGCAAATTAGGTCTTGAAGGAGCACTAGCTTATGCAGGTAAGATGCGGAGACAGATGACTCAGCATGCATGCGTATAATAGAGCCCTAGGGATGACATTCGAAAAAGTTGGTAAGGGGGTGGGAAGCACTTTTAAGACCAGACACACAAGTGCCCTCCTCCCGTGTCTGCTGTTTACCAGGACTGAAGGTGACCCTCATGGCCAAACAATGAGATAGACAAAGTAGAGAAAACATCATCAGGTGGCATTTTTTAAATATAGTATATCAAAGTTACTCTTTAAGAGATTAAAAAAGATGGAAAGGAGCTTTGGGGAAAGCAGGATTAAGTCTGAAAAAGCAGCAAGGTTGTTACATATTTTCTTCCGTGTGTGAGAGAGAGATATGGCCATCAACTGGGGGGGGGGGAATCAAATATTTTTTTGGGGGGGGGCGGTTAAGACTCCTTGGCCCCTAGGAGTTGACTCCTATGGAGAGAAAGTTTGGTGAAATGAAGAAAATGTTCTTAACTTGAAAGGTCCTGTTTGAGTGGGGTATTAAAAGAAGCATTACAAAATATAGTGGTATGTTTAATGTAGTATATGGTCTCTCCTTTTTCTGAGGGCCAAGTGAGGTGGGGAGAAGATGCATGAGGATCATGAAGTGGGGAAAATGTGTCTTATTTCTTTGGCACCACCAAGGCCCCATCAAAATAACTCTCCCCACACTCCCTGTAGTGGGGAAGAACCTTCTATTGACATAAGTGGAGCTTTCTTCCCACTGCAATTTTGCCACAACAAGGATAGGGTGATAACGGTCCCCCATGCCTCCTGGCTCTCCAATGCCAGGTATCTGCTAAAGAAAAAAACACACACCTGTATAAGGACAAGCTACATGATAAACATCCTTTCTAGTTTGACATTTGGGCCCTCTAGACCAGGCACCCCCAACCTGCGGCCCTCCAGATATTTTGGCCTACAACTCCCATGATCCCTAGCCAGCAGGACCAGTGATCAGGGATGATGGAATTGTAGTCCAAAACATCTGGAGGGCTGAAAGTTGGGGATGCCTGCTCTAGACCAACAGGCTATCATGGGTTGAAACTAAGGATGGACTGTTCCATTTCAGATTTTGAGTAGGGGTTCATACTACCAAATGCTTTCCCATGGTGGAGAAAATGCTACAAATGCGGGGGGGGGGGGAGAGAATGTAAGGGAAAATCAGCAGCTAGAACGGGCTGCTTCCTGACTTGCCAGGTTTCTACATGGGACAATGGAATCTGAAATGTTACAGACCATCAAGAGTTTTGCCATATGGTGACCTGTTGCTCTAAAGAGGACATGTCAGTTCTGAGAAAACGCTCTTGCTTTCACTGTCACTTAGAAAGTTGTGGGTAGATATTATATATCAGTATAAATGCAGAAAGCAAGTTTGTGCACCATTACCTGGTGCATAAAAATGGGCAGGAAACTAATGTTTAATTTACAAAGAATTAGCAGCAAAATGTGTGCATGTTTTGCAAACCCATACATATATGTGAGAGATTGTATAAGTGTACTGCCTAGAGCTTGTTACATATACAGAATTAACAGGAATGTACAAATACTTCCCGAGAAACCCTGCTAGCATTACCAAAACCCTTTGTTTCTCTTGAAATTTCTTGAACATTTGTTTAAAGGAGGAATGTCCACATTAGCCTAGAAATTCTGTTTTTGGCAAAATGTAGAAGAACTTAGATATTTATTACCACTTCTTTCTTTTTTAATAATCTCTTTATTAAAGTTTTTCACATTGCAATACCAGCTACAAAAACTACAAGCAGAGTCCTCTCCTAGAGGTAATTCTCAGTTCCCACTACCTATAGAGGGTTGCAGTCCCTCCCAGCTCTAACGTGGGATCTCTCCTTTTCCCTCCACACTGGGATACCAACACTTCTTCACCACAGTATGGTGAGAGCCAGTATGGTGTAGTGGTTAAGAGCGGTAGTCACATAATCTGGGGAACTGGGTTCGCGTCTCCGCTCCTCCACATGCAGCTGCTGGGTGACCTTGGGCTAGTCACACTTCTTTGAAGTCTCTCAGCCCCGCTCACCTCGCAGAGCGTTTGTTGTGGGGGAGGAAGGGAAAGGAGAATGTTAGCCGCTTTGAGACTCCTTAAAGGGAGTGAAAGGCAGGATATCAAATCCAAACTCTTCTCTTCTTCTTCACATGCCTCTTCCTGGAAGTCCCCATTCAATTGCTTTGACAGTTTATTTCCCAGCTTGAACAAAGGATCTAACACCATTGAGAGGCAATCAACATCAATGCCAACAGCACAGCTTTGCTAGTCATCTGCATTCATGTTTTCTACTGAATCTGTCTGAGAAAAATCTCATGAAAACTGTTTGCACTTCATTCTAAATTCCCGAGCTTCCTGTTTCATTTCCGAGGGAATATGATGGCAAATCTAGCAAGGACATCTGCTGAGTTTTAACTGCTTTCAATGCAAACAGTATCTGAAACCACATGTTGGGCAATCCCTTGCACCCAGAAGTCCAGCACTGGAGACTTCCAGATGTTGGATTCTAACTCCAACAGAATCCTACCAGTCCTCATGACCACTAAGCTGAATGACCTTAAAAGGGTATTAGGCCAATTCAGGAAGGAAATGTTATCAATGGTTACAAGACATGGAAACCATGCTCTACTTCCAACCACAGAGAAAGAATGACTCGTTGAACACTAGCTGCTGGGGGTCAGAATCCCAGGAGGAATATCCCATTCATGTTCTGCTTGCGGAATTCCCATGAGTATTTCAGTGACTACTATGACAACCAAATGCAGAACTAGATGGGGCTTTGGTCTGATTCAACAAGTCCTTCCCTCTCTTTTTAATTTATTTACTTGGATTTTCAAATTAAAATTTTACAGTCACATACACAACTTACAACATAAAAACAAGATTCCAAGGAATCTCTTGGACTTCCCTCCTCCTTTTTGTGGGTCCTATTGCTAATCATTTCCTCCTGCATCTTTTATGATAATCTAAATCTTTCACCTCTCCATTGTGTCCAAAATTCACCATTTAACTACAAGTGATATTCCAATCCTACTAACGATTTTAACTGTTTACAATGGTTTTTGAGATGAGTTTCCCCCATTCCTTATTAAAATTTTTGGTCTTCCTGATTTCTGGTTCTTCCAGTCATTTTGGCCATTTCAGCATAATCCATCAACTTGATCTGCCATTTTTCTCTGGTAGGGACTTTATCTTCTTTCCATCTCTGGGCCAATAACATCCGCGCAGCCGTGTTCTCATACATAAATAGTGCTTTCTGCTCCCTTGTGATTTTGACACATAGAATTCCTAAAAGGAAGGCTTTGGGGGTTTTAGCAAAGGTTATTTTAAACATTTCCCCCCGAATTCATTATATATCATTTCACAAAATTATTTTACTACCTTACATTTCCACCATATATGATTGTCAGGGAACTGCCATCGGAGCCAGAAGGAGAGGGACGGCTTCAGAGGGATTCCGGAGAGCCTCCCGGGAGGGAGAGAAGCAGCACATCTTCTGGGGAAGGAAATCAGCGTAGCACCAGTGGAGGAGGGGGGCGGAAGGGGGAATCGGCGAGGTGGCTCCAAAACTCTTCGCCGGGAACCAGCGGGGAGAGCACGGGTCCCCCGGTGCCCACACCCTCCCTGCGCAGAAGGCTTCCATGCAGGGAAAGTAGGCGGCGACTAGGCGTCAAAGAACTTTAATGCTGGAATAAGTTCAAGAAACGCCCACTCACGGATTCTGCCAGCGATTGAGACAGCCACGGGTGAGTGGCTGTCCGGGCAGGAAAGGTTCACTCAGGCAACCCAGCCAGGTGTTGGCACCGATTTACGCATGAGCAACCCCTAGAACCATTACAATGATAAACCAGCAAGGTCCTTTTCATGTTGGGCCAAGACAATGTGGTCAATTGTCAGGGCTGGTGGGAGTTCTATTCCAGATGAGGAAGCCACGGCAGCAGGGGCAGTGCTGCAAGCAAACAAGAGTTGTTTGCACCCACCTTTGATCTTGCACAATCCCCACTTCCCCCTCTTTGGGGCGATTGCCTCTTTCTTCCCTCTGTCTATTATTAATTCATTGTAGCAGAAGAAAAAGGAGAATATATATGCATTTGCTCTTACACATCTCTGGCTAGGTGAGAGTTTTATACATATAGAAATGTTGTGTAGCTATGACACTGCTTAAAATTTTTGAGACAGACATCCTTCTTGAATAATGGAATCCTCATTTGCAACCATAAACCACATGGGGTTGTTGATTACAGCTGGATCAATGCATTGATGCAGATTTACACGGCTAATTAAAGGTGTAAATCTCTCCAGCACAGAAGGCCATTGCAAATCCAAAAGCCTGCTTAATTCCACTTAAGTCCCTCTTTAGATTATCACTTGTTTCCAGTCACACAAAATGTATTTTCAATTATAGTTGTCATGAGTGTGCGAGACTTAGAAGGTGAAGAAGAAAGCCACATAACTTATAAAGTTCTTAAAAAGCCACACAAAAGCAAAGAAAAGGTTTCAGGGTTTGTATATTCTTGCACTTTGTAAAAGAATAGTTTTGAACTTGCCTTCCTACCGAACAATACTTTTCATGTCTACTCAAAAGGAAGTCCAGCTGGACTCAATGAGGCTCAGTATATATAGGATTTTACTGTTTCTCGGACCATATAGTAAGCCATGATAATTAAGCTTCCCTTGGGATGCCGGTGGTGCTGTGGGTTAAACCACAAGAGTCTAGGACTTGCTGATGAGAAGGTCGGCGGTTCGAATCCCCATTACGGGGTGAGCTCCCGTTGCTCGGTCCCTGCTCCTGCCAACCTAGCAGTTTGAAAGCACGTTAAAGTGCAAGTAGATAAATAGGTACCAGTGGGAAGGTAAACAGCTTTTCCGTTTGCTGCTCTGGTTCGCCAGAAGTGGCTTAGTCATGCTGGCCACATGACCCGGAAGCTGTAGCGCGGCTCCCTCGGCCAATAAAGCGAGATGAGTGCTGCAACCCCAGAGTCGGCCACAACTGGACCTAATGGTCAGGGGTCCCTTTACCTTTACCAGGTGAGCAGATTGCAAATTTCTTATACATAGGGACATCATAATAAACACTTATTCTTAAAACACACCACCATATTTCAATGTACTTTGTGAATATTGCTTTCCTACAGCTGGAGAAAGTCTTCACCAAGATAAGGTTCCAGCAAATGCCATTGACTTACTTAGCTTTCCGGTATTGAAATCATAATTGACCCTTGTTTTATATTTTATTATTGTTCTTCCTTCAATGGCCTATGGCTACAAGCAATATCTTTGGATATATTTGTCTATTTCGGGGTAAAATAAAAATATTTGATGAGGAATTCTTTTCTGACTCAGTTTTTAATCCGAGATGGGGAGAATTCAAAGTTTGTGAGAAGTACTACGAGCCCCAAAGACTTGTATTTATGAGCCGAAAGATGAGCTCAGCAACATCTCTAAATCCTATGACCACTTCTTTGGATATTGTCCATTCAATACTATGGGGTTTCCTTCTGGGTACGCAAGCTTAAAATTTGCCTAATTTCTGAAGAAGCTCAGTGGTACAACATCTGTTTGCACACAGAAGGTCCTGAAATCCAGGAAAGCTGCTGTCATTCATTTTTGAACTAGTACTGAGCTAGATTGACCAATGATCTTCCTCTGTATAAGGCATCTTCCTAATCTGTCAAGCATTTATCTATTTTTCTAAACAATTCTTTCTTCTATCTTCTTCCAAAACTTCCCACTAATTTTGCTGTTGTAGTAATGATTCAAGAAAGCCTAGAATGGAGCTGGAGATGTTATTTGTTGACCTAATGAAATAAAACTGCACTTTAGATTGCTATCTGCCTAAGCAACGTCTACATGTGCCAATTTACAATGCTATTTTATTTTATTTTATTTTGTTGATCTCTGCCATCAGCTCCCAGGTGAATAGGTCAATGCTGTTGTTGTTTTTTTAAAAAAACTTCATGTGATTGCTATATAGCTATATATCCCACTCTATTTCCTCTAAGGAGAAAGAGCAAAGGCAGAACACAGAAGTCTGGCTAAAAACACACAGATCCTTGATTCCTGTATACTTGGAACTAGTATTACTAACCACTACTAATTAGTGGTATTTTATTGCAGGTATATTCCAAAACATGTTATTGATGCTATAATAGTGCATTAGAGACATCAGTAGAGACATCACCTTGCCAACAAAGGTCCGTATAGTAAAAGCTATGGTTTTCCCAGTAGTGATGTATGGAAGTGAGAGCTGGACCATAAAGAAGGCTGACCGCCGAAGAATTGACGCTTTTGAATTATGGTGCTGGAGAAGACTCTTGAGAGTCCCATGGACTGCAAGAAGATCAAACGCATCCATTCTTAAGGAAATCAGCCCTGAGTGCTCACTGGAAGGACAGATCGTGAAGTTGAGGCTCCAATACTTTGGCCATCTCATGAGAAGAGAAGACTCACTGGAAAAGACCCTGATGTTGGGAAAGATGGAGGGCACAAGGAGAAGGGGACGACAGAGGACGAGGTGGTTAGACAGTGTTCTCGAAGCTACGAACATGAACCTGACCAAACTGCGGGTGGCAGTGGAAGACAGGAGTGCCTGGCGTGCTCTGGTCCATGGGGTCACGAAGAGTCGGACACGACTGAACGACTAAACAACAAGTGCATTAGTTGTGGATACTGGACCATCTACACAGCCTTCTACTTCATTGGATGTTCTGGGATTCTTCCTCCATGTTACCTTGTTATTGCCACCCGGAAGGGACAAAACAACAACAATGGGATATTTGTGGTATAAAAAGTTACAGGACTTCAGTGAGTCATAGGACGGGCACTGATTGGAAACTGAGTGTTATGTCTACCATTTGCAGCCATGGACAGTACTGAAACCTGGTTCGTGTACAGCTGCCCTGATACCATCCTGAGCACCAATCACAATGAATGCACATGAATCTGGAGGGGCCTCTGTTTCACACATGCATGCCATTCGTCAATCATCTAGCTATGATTGACATGCATGTGTGACTGGGCAATCACAAAAGTAATACCACAGATGAAACTTGTGTATCACTTCACATCGGCTCGGCACAATGCTGCTTAGGGGAGTCAGTTCAGCTGCCAACTCATCACAAGCATTGCAGTCAACTGTAGATAAATTAAGCAATCTACATGCATTGTGGATTGGCAGCAACTGCACTGGAGAAAGTGTGGTTTATGCTATGTGCAAGCTTTGTCTGTGATGTTGTATTTTTTATGTCCCATTTACATTACAAATATCACCCCTAAATGTATAATCAAGGTCAAAACATTCATGCATGAATCAGCATGGAGAAACTAAGAAAGATTTTTTCATCCCTGGGGGGGATGAGTCAGTGGGAAACTGAAATGGAACACATGGTCAAGGAAACAGAACATTAAACAATTTTTTCCTTTGAAATCACCTCTGCAAAACTCAGGAGTCACTATAATGCTAGTCAGAAAGTGTAACACAGGCTTCCTCAACCTCGCCCCTCCAGATGTTTTTGGCCTACAACTCCCATGAATCCCTAGCTAGCAGGACCAGTGGTTAGGGATGATGGGAACTGTAGTCTCAAAACATCTGGAGGGCCGAGGTTGAGGAAGACTGGTATAACACATTGGCTTTTGATTTTTGAAATAAAAAGATTACCAATAGATTATATTAACACATCAATGAAAGAGCTTGATGTCTAGAAGTCATGGGCGGTCCCATGTTACTGTGTGCATTGCCTTATAGGGAAAAAAATATTTTATACATTATATGTATTATGGTGGGAACTTCAAACAGATTAGTAGCTGCTTTGAATATAAATAATAAGAAATCAGGGTATGCATACATATATGAATGTATGAATCAGCGAGTCTCAAAGCGGCTAACAATCTCCTTTTCCCTTCCTCCCCCACAACAAACAAACTGTGAGGTGAGTGAGGCTGAGAGACTTCAGAGAAATGTGACTAGCCCAAGGTCACCCAGCAGCTGCATGTGGAGGAGCGGGGAAGCGAACCCGGTTCACCAGATTACGAGACTACTGCTCTTAACCACTACATCATGCTGGAAGAGTCAGCTAAAGTAGCTAGCACATGCATCAACATTGAGATATTTTCTTGTGAGAGCCCCGGTCTTGCAATATTTTTAAGAATGTAAGAGGAGCCAAAGGCCCATCTGGTCTAGCACTCATTTTTGCAGTCACCAACCAGCAAAGTGATTCCTTCCAGTTAGGTGGGGGCAAGCACACACAATGAAGTGGAGAGGCAACAGTTGGTCTTATGTACTAGTGGCTCAAGATATGAGTAGGAGGGACATCTTCCTCCACAACAGATGAACTCTTCAAGCTTAGCTGGGACCTTGTCGGTCATGGTTTCCCACTGCAGAAGCATATGGAAACCAAATTCATGCTCGTTAATATGCAATGTTTGCAGTGGCCTAATGTACTAGTTTTGGTTCTTTAGACAGCATTTAGCAAAATTACTGTTTTCTTGGCAGTCAGAAAGAAAACTCTGAATGGTGCTCCAATTATTTTACCATATTGGTTGGTAGCCAGGGATCAGGGGGATGGACACCTTGGAATATAAGTTGGGCAGGCAGGAAACATCAGCAGGGAATGCTTTCAACAGGTACAGCCGAGGAATCAGTGAAGTCTGCAAGACAAAGAAAAGCAGCAGCAACAGACAGAATGTTGTTCATTTTTCTAATGGTATTTATTCTTAGGGTTGTTTGCAGATTTAAGAAGGAGGTCCCACTGTGACACATTTCTTTTCATTTCTTGTAATCCTATTCTGTTTTTAATTAATGAGTGGCAAAAAAAAGCCTTCCTTTTCCTTCACTCAAAGTGCACCGTTTAAAAATAGATGGAAAATCGAGTCCTCCTCACAGAGGCCACGTGTTGTGGTGAGAGCAACAGGACTGACCTCACTGTTTGTGTGGGTGGGAGCAATTGGATAGCCACAACAACCCTGATTGGTGGTCCCTTGGTTGCTGGGCAAATCTAGCCAATGGGGAATTTTGTGTATTAAGTGAGGGACCTTTATATACCACTGCACATTGAGCTTCCTCTCTTCACTTCATACACCGGATCACTCGCCCACGCTCCCTATATTTAGGGTCTTGCTATGACCTTGCTATGCCGTCGTCTGTTCTTGGGTCAGGGGCCCGGTAGGAATTTTCCCATTTGGCTGATTGGCTGGTGCCACTTGGGTTTCGCCTGCCATGTAGCAAATTGTCACAACTTTGTAAGGTTCGGCGGTTAGGCATTGGTTCAAGGTGGTCTGAAGAGGGGATTGGAGCACCTGTCCCCTCCAATGCGCAAAGGGATTCACCAGGATTCACCATGCTTTTGTCAACCCCTTTTGGGGGATAGGGCCACACAAGAGTCCCTGAGAGCATTTGGGGTGAGCTGGAGTCTGATCCTGGACCATTGCTCCCCCACAATGTTTACTGGTGGGGCCCAGTCGTCAGTGCTGCCCTGCTGAGGTCAGGGGCAGCTAGTCAGGAACCAATGCCTAAACAAACCACTCACTATCTGTAATAAATAAAGTTGTGGCCAACATTATGCCAGTAACCTAAAAACTAAATTCCGTGTCAATTGTATTGGGAAACTCCTGGGGATCTTAACATGCAAACATAAACACTGTGGCTACTGACTTTAGTGCTCAGGCCTGTTGATTTATAACAAATTCAGAAACTAAATGGTAACACTCTACAGCCATCTTTGGACTGTACCACCTCAAGATTGTACCTGAAGTAAATCACATATTTGCATGTGGATTTCTAACCAGACTTTTCTGCATTTGCAAAGCTACCCTGGCAAGGTAATGGTAAGGCTCGACTCTCATGGGGTCTTGGGCAATAATGCCTTCACATTCTGATGTATTACAGTCTGGATTAAATGTTTGGCTTGGCTTTTACTTTGTATTTTGTGAGACAAAGAGGACCAGTTGCTATTGACTTTTACTAGCACACCGTAGGAAGGAATTTGGTTTTTAATAAGGTTCGGGATGTAGAGATCACCGTGGTTTGTTGGGAAGTTTTATTTAAAATGACTGTGCTTTTAAAGAAAATGTTGCCAACAAGTTTCAGCCAGAGTAAATATGAGGAAAATTTGGTGCTTTGTTTCTCAGGCAAATAATCTAAAGAATTTCAAGGATGACTTGTGATGTTTCTCAGAGGGTGCTTCATTCATCCATGGCTGTCCTTGGCAAATTAGAATTTTGGCCTTCAGCCTTCTGTTTCATCATACGTCGTGCAGGAAAATAATACCACATTAGCAGTTACCAGTAAGTCCCCTACATGTCTATGCATAAGAAGGCCACTTCAGGTTCACTCAGTCAAAAGATCAACAGCTAGGACAATGTGTTTTCTCATTTTTGTGTGTAGGGCAGATAAGAATGGCATGAACAATCAGCCTCTTGGGGCAAATAGGTAGGCTTGGTAGGCCTATGAAACAGAATTTCCCCACTACTGCTGTAGTGGCTAGAATGCTACACTAAGTTGGAGGAGATTAAGGTTCTTCAAATCCCAATCTAACCACTAATGTATTTTCTGAGAGTTTAGGGGCCAATAATTGGTACTCAGCCTAACCTAGCACACAGGACCATTCCCGAGAAAAGCTGGCATTGTGAAATGAGGAGTAATCTCAGAGATTATGTACCATTTCAAGATGCTAGCAATCCCCCTGGCTTTGATGTATGATGCCCTTTAATGTTATGGGATTTTTCACAAGTAGAGAAATAACATTGCCTCAAGCCCACTGGTTACCACCAGCTGGACCTAACTGTTATTTTTTGTGCACCTTGCCTCAGAATTCTATGTAACCTGGACACTTCAGTAAGATAAATTCTAAGTGATGCACTTCAGCTTCTAATTTGAAGCACTTTTTAAAAAAAATTAAGGCTTTACATAAGTAAAAAAAAAAAGGGCTACATTTTTTAAAAGAAGCAGAGGCTTACAATTGATTGAAGATTAGCACCATCTTTTAAAAGTTTGAAGCAGAATATCTCATGCCCTCAGCTTGGTACCTGCTTAGCAGTAGATTTATGTAGAACAAGTTGTTGTTGTTCTGTTGGGTAGCACTATACAAGGGGTGGAACTGAATGAACCATGGGTTTGTGAGCAGCTTAGTAGTTTCGTCCTACTGCAGCCGTGGCCTGGAGACTAGGGAATAGTAGAAGTGTGGAAATTCCATGGAACAGGGAGAGAAGAAGACTTCATTGGTGCCCAACATCAAACTGTTGGGACAATCTGGGATTGTGAAAAGTGGTTAACAGACCCATAAACTTTAAGGTCCGGTGCAAGAAGGGGGGATATTGCAGTATTGTATCTGGGCATCATAATGATGAACAGCTGTACAATATAGCAGAATTCACCAATCTCTCATTTTCTCTACTTCTGTGAGACTCCATTGGGGGAATGTGCTAATCTGGCCCAATTTTCCTCACTCTTTACTCAAATTAATACACTAGGGGGGTGCCAGAATATTTCTGATAAATTTTGCTAGTCTTATTTGAAGCCTTTTCACTTTAGATGAAGTTTGGGAGCATCACTCCTTATAATTAACAGAAGAAGACTTTTGTTCAGCTTCTTCAAGACAATTGTTTTTTTCCTTCTCTCACCTATTTATACTGCTTGTTCAGTTACATTCTCTTGACACACAGTTTCTGCAAATGTTTACGATGATAATATGTAATGTGTTCAGCTCCATCATATTTTGATCCTTGGGTCTGCGTTATCAAGTATGACAGGTATGTAATATTTTTTATTTCCCTTTAGGTTTTAGTTCTCTGCATATATGCTTATATATGGGATTTGCTTGCAGAACAGACTATAATAGGGAAGAGACAAAAGCAAATCAAGTGGAAATGCAATTCTCTTGTCATTAATAGTTCACCATTTCCTTTTTTATGACATCAAAGTAGATTTTCACACATCCCTTTCTCAGGAAAATTTGCATTTCCCCCAAAACTATTTCCTCTGAGAACTTCAAGAACAAACTAAATGCTTTTTGGAACTCATATTGTATCTCTGTGTTCCCATATTGAACTGTATCCTTTAGCAGAATTTGAACAGGAACTAGCAGGCTTGAACTCAAGATGGTTTGACAACTGTTTAACACCTGTGACCACTTCTTTGGTGATCCTTATTTCTTGGCCTATTTCCTCAAGTTTCATTCTTTTATTTATAGTCCAGGGAACGCACACTCTCAAGAAGAAAATAACCAGCATTTCTCATTTGCATGAGAAATGGTATGGCCTGTTACAGCTTACTTTCCCTTTTATTTACATATTATTATTTAGTGTAGTTTTTATCTTTTATGAAGAGTAAACTCAAAGGCAACTTTCAGCAGTCTAGGTTCCTTCAGAATTTCAAGTCTGCCTCATGGTTCAAGAGGAAACCTGGTAAGGCTGCTACGTCTACAGGAAATCCAAGCCTTTTATCATCATTAGGAAATTACATGTCCAATAATATTGTTTAAGCAATATTCTTATACGTTCCCTCTTATTTTCCTCCACCATTTCATCTCCTAGTCATTGCCTGACTCCTTTCCCACCAGAGTCCAGAATACTGACCTCATCTTTTTTTATTTAGCTTTCCTCCCACCAATTGACTAAGGCTTCCAACTGCTAGCCTTTGTATGCTGTTATATATATCTGCCCCTCTTGTTGTTTGCCTGAGTTTTTATCTATTGAAAGGAGGGGGGACATCACCATACCAGCCAATTACCAGCTCAACTGTATTCATTCATTCAGTCAAAGGCCAAAGAAGGCTGAAGACCAGGGCAACCTGTGAAGAGCTCCTTACATGGCCCAATCTATGCACGTAAGAGAACTTTATTGTTCTTTATTGTTTAGGTTTGGTTTAACTCCCTGCTTGCAAGTGCTCAAATCTGGCTGCATTGTGCCCACAGTGAATGAATAGTTCTGTTTCTGAAAGTAGGCACCCAAATGGAAATTATCTCTGTGGACTCATTTTGCCATTTGCAGAAGCTGAATAGAAATCTCAGTGTAAATGAGGAACCTTTAATTTTAGTGTTGAAGTCAATAGTTTTGAAGTGACGATTTCCATATATTATGTCACGGTATCCTTTAGCCTTTTCTACCAAGCACTTAAATTCATGCATTTGAAGTCTATCTTCTGTTGAGGTAATGAGCCCGCAACATTTTTTTATTATCTATTATAGTCTAAAGGGGAATGGGAATCTAAGTGGTTCAGACAAGGATTCATTATTATATATTTTTTCTCACTAAGTAGCTTGATTTACACCCTCCCCCCCCAACCCAATATTTTACTTACTTGTAATTTTTGAGTTTTTGAGTACGTCCTGTTAGCATTAGCACACCATTTTTCCCTTGAGGATGAATCCTGACTGCCAGTTTATTCCACATTTTATTTTATGCAGTTGGAGCAACTAATAGAACTGTTCTTTTGCTTTGCACGCAGAAATTGCAACAAGTTCAGCATGCATTAGATTAGATGCTATTCACAGCTGACTCTGCCCTTGCTCCCATATGTGTCCACTCTCATGCTAATGCTGCAAATGTGTAATTTGTAATTTCCATTGGTTTGCAAAGGGGAAGTTCAGAAATACAATTCTGTTTGCTTCCCCCAGCCTTGCTGCTTGCAGCCACACTGGGATGGGTGGGGATAAGGGAGATGGCAACTGCAGTGGCATGTCAGATAGTAGACTTGCTAACAGTGTTCAAGAGGCATCCTTTCAGAAATCACAGTTGAGTGAATTTTGGGACTTCCCTTCTCTCTGACCTTGAAAATCAGTGTGGCATCTCAGTACTGAAAGGGATTGATGAAGATGGTTTGGTAGGTGCCTTTTTGCTCATGGTGTACAAAAGCATCCCACTATAGCCTCTGTAAGTGCTATAAAGGGCTGTGCTGAAATTTTTCTAATGAGAACATTCAGTCAATGTCTGGGTAACCAGGAGAGGGTGGTGAACTGGGTAGAGAAAGGTGGCGCTATTGGGTTGTTGTTATTTTTATTATGTATTTTGTGGTTTTATTTCTTGATTTTATTCTGTGAACTGCCCTGAGACCGCCTAGTATAGGGGGGTATATAAATTCAAATAGTAATAATAAGAAAGAAGGAAGGAAGGAAAACTTTACCACTGCAATCCAATTTATTTACTTTTTTTAAAAAAATAAATTGCATTTTCAAAAACAGGAATAGTGAGCATATTTAACTCCCCCCCCCTCGCTCTCACTTACAACTTTGTACCAAATACCGCATGTATAAATATATCATATGACCTATCTTCCACGCTTCTCCTGGTTTCTTTGCTTTTTCTACTACTCCACTTGATCTATGTCTTTTTAATCATCCAATTTGTTATCTATTAAATACCCTATCTATTTCAACTCTGCTGGATTTACCCAAGACCTGCTAAGCTATGTATTTGTCTATACTGGTTCTGAAAATTTTCAATAAGCACTATCCATTCCTCCTTATATTCCTCATCTTCGTTTTCTCTTATCCTGTTCGTCAGACCAGCCAGTTCAGCATATTCAAAGGTTTTACACTACACTCTTCCTTGGTGGGTACTATACTTGTTCTCTACCTTTGTGCCAATAAGGTTTTCTCAGCAGCGCTTGCATATAGTAATAAACTCTTTTGTTTTGGGGGGACCTCTGTTGTTACCATCCTCAAAAGGACGGAATATAATGATATAATTAGACAAAGGACTGAAAAATGATCAACAGGTTCGCATGAGATTTCTGTTGCTGGACTGCACTACCTGAAGCTGCAGGTATGAAACTGATTGTATGAAGAGGGATTATTGCCCCTGGCAAATGATAGGACAGACAAGGGCTGACATGGGATATGTCCAACACAACTGGGACGCCCAGTATATTTTATGGGATCAAGCTGCCCTACACTTTCTGCTTCTTATCAGAGGTGTGCATTTGGAACGAGGAGGAGGCAAAGTGGATTCAATCTATGTCAATAATGACATCATCAAGTCTTGTCACTTTCTCTTTCTAATATAAATAAATGTGTCTCAATTCAGTATGTGAATTTTTGGAAGACTTTTTCTAAACACTTTTTTTTAAGGGTGCCTCTAGAGTTACTAATGGTCAGATTAGGACTCAAGGATACTGGGAAAACTGAACTTCCCAAGGGCCCCTGATGCCTGAGACACTGTGACTGGAGCATTTAAAGAGCTAGAGAATATTGAGTGAGGAGCAGTTGCTCTGTTACTTATCCAACCTGGATAATCACTTTTTTTGAGGAAATAGTATCCCATTTGTAATATAGCTGAGCTCCACAAGGTGCACAAGTTCATATTTGCTGTTGTTTAGTCATTTAGTCGTGTCCGACTCTTTGTGACCCCATGGACCAGAGCACGCCAGGCACTCCTGTCTTCCACTGCCTCCCACAGTTTGGTCAAACTCATGCTGGTACCTTCAAGAACACTATCCAACCATCTCATCCTCTGCCGTCCCCTTCTCCTTGTGCCCTCAATATTTCCCAACATCAGGGTCTTTTCCAGGGAGTCTGTTCTTCTCATCAGGTGGCCAAAGTATTCAGGATCTGTCCTTCCAGTGAGCACTCAGGGCTTATTTCCTTCAGAATGGAGAGGTTTGATCTTCTTCCAGTCCCTCGGACTCTCAAGAGTCTCCTCCAGCACCATAATTAAAAAGCATCCATTCTTCGGTGATCAGCCTTCTTTATGGTCCAGCTCTCACTTCCATACATCACTACTGGGAAAACCATAGCTTGAACTATATGGACCTTTGTCGGCAAGGTGATGTCTCTGCTTTTTTCTCCCAAGAAGCAGGCGTCTTTTAATTTCGTGGCTGCTATCATGATCTGCAGTGATCATGGAGCCCAAGAAAGTAAAATCTCTCACTGCCTCCATTTCTTCCCCTTCTATTTGCCAGGAGGGGATGGGACCAGTGGCCATGATCTTAGTTTTTTTGATGTTGAGCTTCAGACCATATTTTGCGCTCTCCTCTTTTGCCTTCATTAAAAGATTCTTTAATTCCTCATATTCATAGTTCATATTTAGAGGCAGGTAAATGCAACATTGCTATACTTTGCCATGTCATGGAAACAAAAACATCAGGTGGTATAAATTTAAAGTAAACAAGTCATCTTCAACTTTCCTTTTCTCTCCCTACCTCACTTTTTAGTAATTCTCCAGCTTTTATCTCTCCCAGCGATATAAGGAGAAACATATAGGTAACTTTATATGAACTGATCATTAAGAAGTAGTATATTTCATAGGGGTAGGGCTGAGGTCCTCTCCATCCTCCAGGATTAGAGTTGTCATTTTGTTCCAGCTGAAAACAGTGACTATATCATTTCCCTGGCTCACAGAATAGGCATTGCTTTTCCTGGCTTGAGAACAAATTAGCGGGCACAAGGCACTTATTGTTCTGGTTTTAGAACATCTTGGTGGGAACTAGACATTTATTTCTTGGCAGAGTGAGTGCTTGGCACTCATTATCCGGATGGGAGTGTTAGGTTGGGGAACAGCACTCTAGTTCCAAACCGCAGGAGCATCTCACACATTGTATGATGGCAAGGCAGCTACAGCTGATACCAGCTCTCTGATGAGGAAGAATATAAGAGGCCTGCTGGATCTGGAGAAAAGCTGATACTACATGATTTGTCATATTTCTTAAGATGCATTGTGGAACAAGGTAGCAGCAGTCCATGACTGGACAACTGAAGGCCGGAGATCCAAATATTGCCCTCTAGCCCATGTCAGGCTTCGGGGAATCAGCTTCCTCGCCCATGGCTGTAAATGAGCAGATCAAATGAAAGGGAATTCTTATTCTTTAATAATCACAGTGAAGGACAAAAGAAAGCATCTAACCAGAATGACGGTGCTCCCAGTTAAGGTCACTCCCCCCTCCATCCCTATTAATCTACATCACTCTTGCATCTTGTAATCTGAGCTTGTACCCTCTGTGCTTTCTGTTCCGAGACTTTCTGAGCTCTTCTTAATCTTGGGCTGAGTGGAAGAATGCTGTCCAGAGACTGTGACTCTGTTAACCCTCTCTTCTAATGTTTCTTCTGCTAGCTGTTCCCCATCCAGTATTTCCCAGCTTCTGCCCCTCTGCAAACCACTGTTCCAAATCTATACTGTCCTCCTGCTCCTGGGAAGATGCAGGAGCAGGAGCAGGGGGAAGAGTGGCTCCCACCATTCCTCCTCAGTGCAGCCCTCCTTGGCACGGTCCCTGACACCCATTTTATCTGGCTCTGGGGACCACACATCCTCCTCAAGCCCTCAGCCAAATCCCTCACCATTCCTTCCTCTTATTCTCGTTGAGTGTTTTGGGCTGGCTAGAATGTGCCCATTGAGCTCTGATAATTCCTCTTGCTTGCCTGGATGAAGGAAAGAGGGCGTGTGAGTGTGTGTAGAAACTAGTAGAGCGGTGTGCAGCTCTTCCGCCTGCCTGTTGGCTCCAATCTGCCCTGATCTACCCCAGGACACCCCAAGGTCCACTCTCCCCTCTCTGTATCCACCCCTGAAGCAATTTTGGGGCTGGTGGGGGCGAAGGATTTTTAGAAGTCCTATTTAGCCAGGAGGATGCAGCAGGAGGAGGAGATGCCATTTCTCCATCTCCTCCCTCCCAACAGAGAGGAGGCAATTTGACCCTGCTGGGTCCTTCACAAGCCATGCTAGCTCTGTTCTACTTCCAGTGTCAGGGCAGTATGCATTTGAATACCTGTTTCTGGGGATCACAGGTCGAGAGAGAGGTGATGCCCTTGGGTTCTGCTTGCAGGCTTCCCATGGGTCTTTGGTTGGTCACTGTGAGAAAAGAGTGGCATGCTAGTTTGGCCACTGGAGTGATCCAGCAAAGCTGTTCTTATGTTCTTACGGTCTGCTCGTGGACTTTCAGGTTGGCCACAGTTAGGATGAGGGCTCTTATATTTTCATGCAGCCTTTTCCCCACCTCAAATATAGATCAGTCATCAGACATTTTGCCATCGAGGGCCATGTTTGTTGGTTTTTAAAATTGAAGAGCCATAACTGAATCTTCATTGCCAAACTTCTTCCATTCTGGTGTAGTTATTTTGGGCCTTGAAGAGAGAAATTAGATTGATGGGTAGATCAGCAGAGAGAAGAGAGAACAACATATAAATACCCTAATAAGATCGAATTCTCATTTTGAATGCTAATCATAAAAAGGACCTTAACACGTTGCAGAGACATTAGAACTCATTTTGTGCCTTCCATTTTGTGAATGGTTTTAGAATGGCTGCTAAACTGTCATTCACTAAGCGTTATGAAACCATTCAAACATAAGTTGTTCTGCTCTATGATCTTATGATAATTAACTAAATGTAGTTTCCATTGATCATCAGCATAAAAATATCTATAACTCTCCCCTTCCTTAGTCATTTAATTTTCAAGAAAATATTTGTGTGGGCTGCTTCTTTTTTAAAGATTGCAAAATGCAAATAAATAAAAGCATTAATCTTAAAGGATGAGCTCTCCATTATATTAAGAAGCATCCATTTTCCCCATATTGTAATCCATCCTGCCTTTGTTTTGACATTGTGCAAGTTGGAATTGGATTCTATTTTATAGTTTGCCAAGAAAAACTTCCCTGCTCTTTTAAGGACTGAAACATGATCAACAGGTTTGCATGGGATTTCTGTTGCTGGATTGTACTATCTGTACCTGCAGATTTCTGTTGCTGGATTGTACTATCTGTACCTGCAGGTGTGAAACAGAATGTATGAAAAGGGATTATTGTCCCTGGCAAATGATAGGACAGACAAGGGCTGACACGGGATATGTCCAACACAACTGGGACGCCCAGTATATTTTATGGGATCGAGCTGCCCTCCACTTTCTTATCAGAGGTGTCTTTGGAGAGAGGAGGCATAGTGGATTCAATCAATGTCACTAAGGGTGTAGTCTAAACTACCTTAGCGTAGTCGCCCTACCTGCCAGCTCCTGCAGCAGATGCTTGACGAGTGAAGATGGAAAGGTGGGCACCATCAGCCCTGTAGAGATGACAGATGGAATTGTTTATTCCTTTATGTGACCCCCAGTGTTCTG
The DNA here is from genome assembly GCF_965153285.1 of Podarcis tiliguerta. NCBI lineage: Eukaryota > Metazoa > Chordata > Lepidosauria > Squamata > Lacertidae > Podarcis > Podarcis tiliguerta. Next base: position 62,935,087 of record NC_139542.1, on the reverse strand, counting down.
CTAAAAGTCTTCAGCAACACAGAGGTGCTCTCCCTTTGCTGCTGAAAATGAAGAGGTTGGCTTTGGAAGGGGGAAGCTACCTTTTATAAGCCAGCCTCTTTCCTCTTTCTTTGGCTAGCCCTGACTGAAGCCAGCTGAAACATCCCAGGCTTCTTCACACTAGCAATGCGCATGGAGCAAAATCACCCCAAATATAAGACAGAGGAGTGACAATCTGACAAGTGCTATAAGGACGAGAACAGTAGAGGGGAACCTCAGGCTTGGCAGGGGTCCTAATTTGGCCTATGTGGCCTTTCCCCCCAACCCAACCCCCCACTCCCACCTGTCCCACAACTCATGTCATCTACTGTATATGATATGAGGTGTGGGATTGGTAAATATGTGGCCCACCCTATTTTTGTGATTTTATTCTTTGTAACTGTCAGTTGTGAAATTATTTTTCATGTTGCATTTTCAATTGTTGTAACCTGCCCTGTGGCCTTAGAGGTAATAAAATAATAATGATTATAATTGTTTTTGTCTGTCTCAAGAGATAATAGACTGTGCCTCCAGAGGTGAAGCAAAACTTTTGTGTTAGCAATGCTGACAGGACCCACAAGCCTGGGCAGTGTGTATGGACATCCTGGGCTGCCCAGATGACAAGATCCCTTCTCTTGGCCTTAGTGATGTGGTCCAAAGGAAACTGGAGCAATATCTTTGGCACCAGTTTAGCTGCAGGAGTTGCCAGAAGATGTGCAAGATGCCATCCAACCATTTTAGGGACTGCACTCCTTGACCTTTTATTCTCCTGAAGATATCCCACAAGACACTGCAGGCTTGAGATCAATGTTTTCCTTCTGCTAGATGAGCTAACTTCCTAGGTTGATGAGCTTCATCTGCTCCTCACTTCCCTCGACAGCAAATGCAGATACTGCCTTCTTGACTGTTGAAGAATCCACTATTGGTCTCATCCACTCAATCCATTGGAACCTGTCTTTGCAAGCAGAAAAAGAAGAAGAAGAAGAAGAAGAAGAAGAAGAAGAAGAAGAAGAAGAAGAAGAAGAAGAAGAAAGGGCCATCATAATCTTAAAATGTGCTGCAGAAATGTTCCTTCCTGTCAGGCTTCGGGGAATCAGATCCCTCCCACTGTGACAGCCAAGAAGCAGAAAATGATAAAAGTTCTTCCAAGCAATTTATTCAATAATTCACAGAGTGATGAAGGAAAGCACTCTTCCCTAAATAATGGAGCTGCTCCAAGTAAAGTCCCACCCCATTATGTCTCTCCTATTCTAAGTCATCCCTGTGTTGGCTAATCTGAGCTTTCTGCCTCTGAGCAATCTGTTCTACTACCCTCAAGACATGCCTGGTCCTGGGAGAGGAGGGGTCAGGAATGCTTTCCAAGGACACTGAGTCTGTCAGCTGTTTCTCTCCTGCTGCTGCTGCTTCCTGCTGTTCCTCTTCCAATATTTCCCATCTACTACCCTCTGCAGCCTCTGAACTATGTCTTTCTGCAAACCACTGTTCTAAATCTATACTGTCCTCCTGTTCTCGGGAAGGTTCAGGAGAAGGAGGGGTGGTCCCCACCATTCCTCCTCAGTCCAGCCCCTGACATCTGGTGACCAGGATTAATGGACAGTGCCAACCCTCCAGCACTGGGATTGGCCACACTAGGGATCAGATTAGTGTAGCCTGCATGTAGGGCGGAAGCCAAGTGTGCAACACCACCATACCTGTGCCACTCCACAACCCACTGCTACACATTACGATGACCTGATCCATGTGGGTTGCAAGGGTAACTTCTGAAGCAGGAAGCCTGCTGTTAGTATGTAGCCTCCCTGCATGATTTGGAAACTTGGAATATCAGGGTTCTAAATTTGGAAGCTTGGAATATCAGGGTTCTAAATTTGGAACCTTGGAATATCAGGGGTCTAAATTTGGAACCTTGGAATTCCAAGGTTCTAAATCATGCTGGAAGTTGTGTGTGTGTGTGTGTGTGTGTGTGTTTTTTATTGTTGGATGTTTAAGATGAGAATGATGGTCAGCTCCAGTCGACTCTTGAAGAGGAAAACATTGTTGCCATAGAGCTGCATTAAATCGTACATTCATACACCATTAACTGCATTTATTTCTACCAGTGTGTATTTTTAGCAAGGATATTTGAATCTCCTCTTAACCCTAGGATTCTTAACTGCAGGACCTTTCCCTTCCATCTGCAGTGAGCGAGACATTTGCATGCTGCACGAAGAAAAAGAAAACATGTATTCTACATGAAACACAAATAGTCCAATGCAAAAAGAGATGGAAGGAAGGAATGCTAATATGATCAGTCATAATGAATAAATACAGCATAATGAAGGGAACCCAGGGTTGCAGCCATTTTGCTAATGACCGCCTTGAATATAGTATGTGATTGAGAAGTGGCCTTATTTGGTTACTGTTGCTAAACATAACAAAACACTTCTGGTATTCTTCTATAAATTCCATGTCCTGTAGTTCTCCCCAGCATTACTTGTCTGTGTTGATGGTTGTTTTTCATTGTGTTATCCAAACTAATGCCCCTTATGCAAGTTAGAAATAAACAACATGATGCCCTCCAGATGTTGTTGGACCACATGTTCGATCAGCCCACTGCCTAGGACTATTCGAAATTGGAGTCCAACAACACCAGGAGAGCATCATGTTGACTACCTTTGCTCTAAGACATAGTTATCCAATACCTGTATCCTACTGATCCTCTTGGGAAGGTCGGGAGTTCGAATCCCCACAGTGGGGTGAGCCCCCATTACTCTGTCCCAGCTGTGGACAAACGCCGGCTCCCTCAGCCTGAAAGCGAGATGAGCGTCACAACCCCATAGTCGCCCTTGACTGGACTTAACCGTCCAGGCATCCATGAACTTTAACTTTACCTTACATTATGGGTAGCTGGAATCTTTGCTGGAGGTCTTCACCAGATACCCTTCCATAAAATGACAGGGGATTTTTTTGGCTTTGGAGGTAGGAGAGAGACAGCAGGAGAAGGAGGTTTAGAGAATCCCCTGAAGGTTTTTTTGAACATTCAAAGGTTATCAATTCTTTGGGGGCAAGCACCAGGCTGCCCTTTAATTTCAGACTAGGTGTTTGACCATCTTTCTGTCAGAGAATCTCTGGTGGGCCACCACAGTTTAACAGGATGGGCTCTGTTTGGTTCTTTAAAACATAGGTAATCTGCCCTGCATTTTGAGCTTTAACATTTGTGTGCATAATCTTCCTTTGGGGGATGTGAAACCTTATTTCGGCTTTCCATTTCCTCCATTCATAGAATTTATTTTACTTTTTTCATTTTTATAATGCTTTTCTATCCTGTAACAATTTCCCATGGGGGTTCACAACATAAATATAAAATAAGGATTCTGTTAAAACCAGCCCCGGCAATAAGAACAATATAACAGTAAAATATTTAAAAGCAAGAATAAAAAATGGCATCAGTCAACAGCAAAATCTTCATTGTAGAATCATGAAATTAGGTGGCCAGGTGCCTATCAGCTTGGGAAAATGTGGATTTTACAAATGCTTCATAAATAAAGTTCTTGTGAAGGAATTCACATCTTTGGCAAAGACACCTCAAGCTCCTGGACCCTCTGAAGAGTAGAAAAGGTCAAGGTAAAAGGTAAAGGACCCCTGGAAGGTTAAGTCCAGTCAAAGGCGACTATGGGGTTGCCCTTTCAGGCTGAGGGAGCTGGCATTTGTCCACAGACAGCTTTCTGGATCATGTGGCCAGCGTGACTTATGGTGCAATGGGACACTGTGATGGAAACCAGAGCACATGGAAGTGCCGTTTAACTTCCCTCCGCAGAAGTACCTATTTATCTACTTGCACTGGGGTGCTTTCAAACTATTAGGTTGGCAGGAGCTGGGATAGAGCAATGGGAGCTCACCCCATTGTGGCGATTTGAACCGCCGACCTTCCAATCAGCAAGCCCAAGAGACTCAGTGGTTTAGACTACAGTTCCCCCCCCCCACATCCCTCATTATGTCCCCATAATGTATGGAAGCCAACTGAGGGGCTTGAGGTCCCTTCACCCCACCCCTGTAAAATATTTGAGGGGGCTGGGTCCCCTCAAAGTGAATGGTCACTGCCATTCAAATAGAGCATCTTGTGGGGCAGGGCTTACCTGGGCCCTTCCAATATTTTATTCAAGTTGGCACCTCTGTATTGGCATCATTTTCATATTTGAAATCATGGGTCTTGTCTAGGCTATGACTCCTCGTTGAGAAAAAGAAGCTCTTAAAGTCATTTGTGGTGGATGGGCAGTCTAGTAGTCTTCCTTGGATGCTACTACCAACAGCTATCCTGTTGCGCTTTCCCAATATGATGTGGGGGAAAAAATTGCTATAGGAGGGGGCCACTAGGTGGCGCGTTGGAAGATGGCCGACAATAACATCTCTCTGACCCATACGAGGTATTAAGGGGCTGCTATGGGAAGTAGGCAGCCTTCCTAAACCCCCCCAAGGGCATGGGGGGGCCTGCCCTGCCAGCGGTGTTCACAATGCACCCCCTGATCCGAGAGACGGGGGTGCGGAACACTTGGCAAAAGCTCTCGATGGATTCAGATCTTCCCGACGCCGATTCCAATCAGCGCGTGCTAGTTGCTTCAGTCTGGAACTATAATTGGACTAATTGGCAATGATGGATCGGAAGAAAGACTGAAGCACATATATCAAGTAAGGCTCGAGATAAGGACTGCTGACTAATGCATCTCTGTGACCGGGAGCGACGGATGGATAAGTAAATCTCTTGATGAATTACCACCATGAGAACGTAAGGCTGGAACGAAGGGGGGGGTGGAGGAAAAAACCCTCTTAATTCCTTTATATGACATGACTACAATAACCCTCCACCCCTAGAAAGAAACAAGATCGTTGCGTTTTAAATAACATAAACAGAACTTTAAAACTGTGTGGGGAAAGGATTACAATACGAGAAGATTGAAAGGCGAGAAGGAGGAAAATTCTTATGACGCAGTTAAAAAAACATGGCGTCTCGCAAAGACAGGCTAGCAGGAGAACAGACGAGGGGGAGGAGATTCAGGAATTTGAAAAAGAAAGAAGGCTGGAATGCAAGTTTGACCTGACAGAGCCCCCGATATCGCCTGATTTATGGCTAGCCTGGGAAAAATAATGGACCGACCGAAGACTAACAGAGGTCGCTCCTGAATAATATGAGTTTGGCAGAGCATACCCACACAGAGATGCTAAATCTTCAATCTGTTTGTGAAAACCATCAGAGATCGCAAAGAAAGGAATAAATGATAACAACAAGAAGAGAAAGAAGGTAATAAAGATCTATCCGAAGTGAACTGGATGGAACTGTCTAATAAAAGCAGCAAATAAGTGATGTCTGGAGTCATCCGGAATTTTGGACTCGTGCTGAGCTTGATATATGGGTACCCCCCAAAAAATTTTAAAATTTGGCTGTATAATTTGGAATTAATGTGATTTGAACAATGTGATGTGATTGGCCTATTAATAAAAAATTAATAATAAAAAAAAAATTGCTATAGGAAGTGGAGGCATGGTGACAGCATCCTAGGACAGAGCGTGTGAACAGAGTCAAGGAAGTGGACTTGATTTCACTTGCAACTATTTGAAGATGGTTTCCATAAATGACTGGTAGGTTGTCTTTGTCTTGCTGAATCACAAGTTATGCAGGCTTACCACAGAGTGTCGCAAGTAGCTAACACGAGTGAGACAGTTGCATAAGGTATCTGAAGAACCAAAATCAACCACATTTCCCACAGACCACATACAGTACGCAAAGAGTTATTTAATGCCTAGGAGTAATATTGATTTCTTTTTTCTGCTGACAAGCTATTTCAGAAGAAGGAGAAGTGCCTTTATTGTAACCACTGTCAGCATTGTTGAAATATGTCCTGTTAAATGAATTTCCTAACTGTTACCTCTCTTGGTATTCTTAATTATTTGTTTCAATTAGTGTTAGTGCTGCTGAGACAAAATATTACACTAGCAGCAGGCTATAAAAGTATTGCCTTGGCACTGTAAGGGAATACCTTTTATTGTGAATGCAAGTATTTCATAGAGTAGTGAGAATAATGTTAATTTGTCACAGACAATGAGGTATAACATTTCAGTTTTGGAGAATAAGTACATTTTCCCATATTTTCTCCTGCAGTACCTTTTTCAGGATAAGATAATATTAAAAAATGAATTGAGGTTGGTAAGAAATGGATTTTATGCTTACACTGAGTGACTTAATTACACTTCCCCCAATTACAAATTAAATGAATATTCTCCAATATTCAAGATTAATGGTCATTTTTAGACTTGTCACTCCATTTTTGAATATTAGTTATTTTTATTTATTTATCAAAGTATTTTTGTGCCGTCCTCTCATAAAATATTAGGGTGAGGTACAGCATTAAATATTATAAATGGAAACTACAAAAATTGTTTACTGGTTTTTTTGCTTTTTTAAAAAGAAAATTGCCACAAAATTAAATTGCATAGGTGTCAAATTAAGTTGTTCACCCATAAAGTGGGTGGGTGGGGGAGAGACTGTGATTCTATATACGAAGGAGAGTGGAGACAAATTCTGCCCAATGGTCACCCCGCCCCTTTAAGGTCAACTTTCATGATATTTTCCCTAAAGTGTGAAAAGAGAGAGAGAGTTTGTGTGTATAATAATTTATACCTCACCCTTCATCAATTGTGCCCTCAGGGCAGCTCACAATAATATATCAATGCAAGTGATCAGAATTTAGGACATGAGTAGGCAACCATCAGGGACGTGGGTGGCGCTGTAGGTTAAAGCCTCAGTGCCTAGGACTTGCCGATCGCATGGTCAGCGGTTCGAATCCCTGCAGCGGGGTGCGCTCCTGTCATTCGGTCCCAGCGCCTGCCAACCTAGCAGTTCGAAAGCACCTCCAGGTGCAAGTAGATAAATAGGGACCGCTTACCAGCGGGAAGGTAAACGGCGTTCCATGTGCTGTGCTTGCTCGCCAGATGCAGCGTCATCACGCTGGCCACGTGACCCGGAAGTGTCTGTGGACAGCGCTGGCTCCCGGCCTATAGAGTGAGATGAGCGCACAACCCTAGAGTCTGTCAAGACTGGCCTGAATGGGCAGGGGTACCTTTACCTTTTTAGGCAACCATCAACCCACACTGCCTCTTGATTTGCACATGGCCTCTGTTTCTTTGCCCTGTCTGCTGTGTGGTAATTAGACTTAGAAATACAAGCTCCTATTGGCTCTAATTTGGCTTGGGGTGGTATGACTTAGTGGTTTGATGCCAAGTATTCTACTTCCTCCCCATCAGACATAAATTCTCATCTTTGGATGGTAGAATATAGTTTTTATCTCCAGTTATAAGCACAAGGATGGCTACATTTGGCATTCCTCGATGCAAACCAATTTCATAGGTATGCATGTTGGTCCACTGGGAAAAATCCAACAGTCACAGCAGGATTTTATTAGGGTCAACCAAAATGTCAAAAAGAGATGAGCAATCTTTCAAATTACTCAGAGCTTTATCAAAACTCAGGAAGTGTGTGGGGGGGTGGAGAGAGAGAGTGAAAGCCCCTAAGTCTGCAAAGAGTAGCAGTTTTGAGAGAGAGAAAGAAAGCAGAAAGAATTGTGTTGACTTAGATTAGCCTCTGCTAGGTGCTAAACTAAAAGTTAGGCTTAGAAATAAAAGCTTGTATTGGGTCTAATTTGGCTTGAGGGGGGAAGTCCCCATTAAAGCAAACAAGAGCTTATTTCCAAACCTAATTGTCGTACAAGTGCCAGACTGTCAGCTGGAGAGAGAATTCTTTCCTGCATGGTGTGGTGCCAGCAAAAAAAAATCCCTCCCATGCAGCAATTAGACTCAGGGAGGGGGAAACTCCCATTACTGTAAATAGAAACTTTCTTCTAAGCCTAATAATTGCATTGGGCAGGAATTTTCTTTGGGATTACAGCTGGGATGGGGGAAGAGACGGAAAACTCCTCTTGCTGTGTGTGAATGGATGTATTTGTGCAGATGGATGGGGTTCTCCTGTCCTAGCAAAGCAGAACCCATAGGCAAGTAAAGAGGGTACAAATCCAGAAAACAGTCTGTAGCAGAATGAGAAGACTGGCAAGGTTTCATCAGGCCTAGGATGCCTGAAGAGAAGGGAGGTTGGCAGCTTTTCCTTCAGGACCCTGGACAGAGCCCACAGACTAGACAGCTTCTTTACAACTAAGCCTTTGTATGTTCCTACAGTAGAGACTTTAAGAAGAGTCCTTTGGCTTGGAACTTGGAGCCAAGCATTCCTTTGTCTGTCCAAGAGTTTATGCCCAGAACACTGCAAGGTTACGACAACCTTTGCTTGGGGCCTGCACTCTCTGATTGGGGGTCATGATGGGTCTGTGGCACAAAGAATCATCCATCAGCTCCACTGGCCCCATAGTAACTGACTTGGTAAATGCTGGATTCTGTTATGGCAGGTGGGAAAAGGTGGGAGCGGAAGTGTTTGTGTGACTGAACAGGTGTGTGTGTGTGTGAATGACTAGATGGGGTGTGTGAATGGAAGTGTGGGTGTAAATGGATTGTGGGTATGGATATATGGAGTGGATGTGGATAGATGGAGATTCAGGAAGCTTCAGTATGCATTCAAGTGCGGGAACTGGAAGTTCTGACTCAGTGTTGAGACAACATGGGGGAAGGACGAGGAATGGGAAGAGCAAGAGAATTTCAACTTAACATCATCACTACTATCAGGAAATTTTTGATGTCTCATGTTTTACATTTTTTATGTGCTGTAAGCCACCCAGAGTGGCTGGGGAAACCCAGCCAGATTGGCGGGGTATCATCATTATCATCATCACTACTGCAGCCACCACCACCCATTCCTTATTATTCAGTTTTCCTACAAGTTATAACTTTTGCTTTCTACTGATACTCCTAAAACTTCAAACAAAGTCAAAGGATTGTTGAAGACCTGGAAAAGCTGCAGGTTCAGATTGTATGCTTGGAATTGTTAAAATTCTCTCGTAAGAACACAATCACTACTGCCACCCCACTTTCTCTCTTAAGATTCTTAAGAGGGTTATATATTTTGAGAACTGCTTGTCAGTGGTGGGTGGGGTCAGAGTCATTTCTCTCTCTCTCTCTCTCTCTCTCTCTCACTCTCTCCCTCCCTCCCCTAAAACAGAATGTAGTGATGATGCAGCCCTCAAAACATGCTCACCCTTAAGAAAATCTTACTCTCAAATGAAAAAGAAATTCTCCCTACCCTTAATTTAGGAACTGTCAGCTGTCTAGCAACTTTGTGGGGCAAAGGGTTAAGGTACTCCCATAAACCCTTCAGTCATCTTGATAAACAAAGAGTAAACCTTAATTTGCCTTCTATGAAAATACTCTTTTTTTCTTTAAGCATGCAGTTTAATTTAAAGTGTCGCAAGCTTCAAGGTGGGGCGGGAGGTTTGAGATTCCCACTTGCCAAAAACAGGCTTCATTTTATAAACAGGAAGTTGCTATTTTCTTCATTCCTTCCCTCCTATCCACCCACACACAACAATGAAATATATATATTGAGAAGAAGGGATATGCTTCTAAGACTGTATTGTAATTCCTGCAGAGAGGAAGAGGTGCCATCTGGTAATAACACAGGGGCTGAGCATGAATGAACAATAACAGACAAGTAAATGTAAATAGGCACTGCATAGCATTTTGCTTTCCTAGATGTTTATATTAAATAGATTCGTAATGAGCTGGAACCTTTTGCTTAGGTTGGTGTTTTGTAGTTGCTCCACAGAGATTGCCACTTTGGGGAATATGACTCACTTGCCTATTAGACTGAAAACCTTACCAGACCAAACTAAAACTTCAGTTTGGAGGGTTTGTCAACAGAGAGTATACTAAAATGCAGAAGTATGGGAGTGGTGCCAAATAATTGAAATACTCCTGCAAATTACTACATGAAAAATGCATGGGGACATTGATTGCCTGTGTGTATTAACTTTTCTAATATGATTGCTTCATCAATGAGTTCCATTTTATATCCAAAAAGGAGTTTGTGTCAGGGAGATTATGAAAATGGAGAGTTTCTACTGATGGATGAGGTATACATTTGTTAAATATATACATTGGTTCACCCTTTGGATTTCTTCATACTTACATGCTCATCAATCGATGAGTGCAGCAATAAGTGATGATTTGCATGTGTAGATGTGATCACTGATCAACTGAGCTTTCATATTGTCTCAGCAATTATGCTTTCCAGTTCAGAGTCAATCTACATGCTCAGCTGTGAATGTATATTAAGTGACAATCATATACATATACATGTATAAAGTAGCCCACAGTCATTGCAACATCAAGAGTTTGACATACTTGTAGAATGGGTCATGACAGATGACAGACCTTTCATTCCATTTCATATCAACTCAATGAGTTGCAGCTTTTACAAAAGTAGATCCATTCAAATCAATGTACCTAAATTTCATTGGGTTTACCCTGAGCAAATACAACCAATACCTTTTAGTTGAATCAGTTTATACAGTCAGCCATTGATCATCAAGTATAGTCAACTGCAGGTAAATCAAATGGTGTGTGTGTGTGTGTGTGTGTGTGATATGTTCCACCTATGGGGTGGAGCAAGGGAGATTGGGAGGAGCTGTCTTTTGGAAGTCAGTAATGAGGAATGAAGATGATTAAAGGAAAGTAGATGGAATTTGTATTGGATATTGGATACTGATGTAAGCGATCACATGGTCTGAGTGACAAGACAGATTATTGTTTTGGCAGCAGAATTCTACACAAAAGTGAGGCAAATAAGATGTCACTGAGAAAGACTAAGGAGAGAAAGCTTGCAAGTCAAGGTAGGAGACGGGTGAGTCAGAATTTTAGTGGAAGAACCATGGGTGGGGTTTTGCCGTTTTTGAAAGGGAGAAGCTATATGACTTGCAGAAAGGTCACAGCCACGTTTAAAGCACTCTTAAAGCACTTTAACAGTCATGGTTCCCCCCAAAGAATTCTGGGAACTATAGTTGTTAAGAATACCGAGAGTTGGTAGGAGACAAATCACAAATCTATAATTACCAATGCTCTTAACAAACTGTAGTTCCCTGGCTTCTTCAGAGGAAGCCATGACTCTGAAAGTAATATCAGAGTGCTTTAAATTTATGTTGTGGGTGTGACCAAAGATTAAATGTATGAAGCAAATAAGACAGAGAAATCAAAGGTAAATCAATAGCTGTGGGCCTGGTCCAGGCATCCCCAACCTCAGCCCTCCAGATGTTTTGGCCTACAACTCACATGATCCCTAGCTAACAGGACCAGTGGTCAGGGATGATGGGAACTGTAGTTCAAAACATCTGGAGGGCCGAAGGTTGAGGATGCCTGGCCTGGTCTATATTGCAGATGGTGGCACTGAGTATTTCAAAGAATATGGAGGGTGATCATAGATAGGGATGTTTTGGAAGAAAGGTAAGTAATTCACTTTTGGACTTGCTGTGTTTGGGAAGGCAAAGAGCCATTGATTTCTGGTATGATCTGGAGACAACACATGACCCAAATGTTAACATGTTCCTAAATGAAATGCCATCAAAGCTGCTCACAATTTTATTTCCTTTTCAAGATTTCATTGCACAAGTCATGGTATAAAGAAAGGTTAAATATGGCCAAAGAGTTTGAAACAGCGGCATCAATTACAACATGAATATTTTGCCCTAGAGGCAAGAAGATAGCAACACATTACATTACTTAAAATGTAATCACTCATCTTATCTGTCAGAAATTGCCTTCTTTCTCCTTTATCCAATCACACAGCTGTGTGTGACCGGAGTTAGGAATATTTCTTCAATCATTAAGAGTCTGCTTGGAATAACAGCCATTAAAAAGAAGTTATCCAATTTGCAAGTTGAAAAAATATATACAAATTAGGCTCAGTGAATGGCCTGCCATCTTCTTCATTTTTAAAAAAGTAAATATTGCCCTAAATAGAGAGTTTCTGTAATGCCACTACTGCATATTCTGGATCATATTGATCTCTATAATAATGTTCTTCATGGGGAGCAGGAGCAGGGGAGATAATGTTCTTCCTGAGCCTGATGATGATGATGATGATGATGATGATGATTTATTTATACCCCACCCGTATGGCTGGGCTTCCCCAGCCACTCTGGGCAGTTTCCAACAAAATATTAAAATACAGTAATGCATCAAACATTACAAGCTTCCTTAACAGGGCTGCCTTCAGATGTCTTCTAAAAGTCTGGTAGTTGTTGTTCTCTAGTATTAATTCTACACATGTATCTCCAAGGGCAGCAGACTGGGGTGTGGGTATGGATGAATCTTCTTCCTCCATCTCTATTTTGCTGCTGTTCTGGATGACCTACTGCTACTGCAGGCAGTCATTTTACTGTGAGCTGAGCCTGACATAGAAGATCAGTAGGTCTTCTTCTTTGGCGATCACTTGTAGCCAAATAAGATTGTCTTCCATAAAGACGGTTTTAAAAATGAGTCCGTGACTGTGGAGGCCAATTCTGGATCCACACGTCCTTCCACAGTGGGGACATAGGTTTCCATGCTGGAGTTGATGATGGTGAGGGTTTGCCAAGCATGCCTTCATCTTAGCTCATTCCTCCCTTTCATCCTGAGTTTGAGTGTCTTCAAAGCCCATGACACCTTTGGTAAAGGCTGTTCTCCGACTGGAGTGCTCGCAGGCCAGTGTTTCCCAGTTGTCAGTGTTTATGCTACTTTTAAAAGATTTGCCTTGAGAGAGTCTTTAAACCACTTTTGTTGCCCATCAGCATTACGCTTTCCATTTTAAAGTTCAGTATAGAGTAGTTGCTTTGGAAGACGATAATCAGGCATCCACACAACATGACCAGTCCAACGAAGTTGATGTTGAAGAATCATTGTTTCAACACTGGTGATCTTTGCTTCTTCCAGTACACTGGCATTAGTTTGCCTGTCTTCCCAGGTGATGAATCAGTCGGCCCCATATGCAGCTGAATTCCTGCTTCATCTGAAAAACGCTTGCATATTGAGGACCAAGGAGATGAAGGTTTACAAAAACCATGAGCACAGAGGAGCCTTCATTTGAGGTGAATTTCCTGGTGGCAATGGAGTATGAGAGTCGCTCACACAAGATGGCAGTAGCATAGAGTGGAAGGGTTCTTGCTGACACCTGAGGGACGTTATTTCCCTCAGTACATTCAATGACCCATGTGCACATCCGATGCAAGGAGGAGGGCAGGACTGTGCCCATCACCCCCTACTTTGATAGTCGCCTGTTCAGTGCAGTGCTTGAAAGAAGACTGTATGGGCATGCCATATCACATATGTTGTATGCATGTAGGTTCTCCATCTAATCAAGAACCTTGCGTGATTGAGGTTTCTGTTGTGGTGGAGATCTGTTTGTGCACTGGTTCATTTTGCAAATGTGGATATTTTGGGCAGGCCTGGTGGGGCATATGACATTAGGGGCAGGGGCAAATGGGCCCAGTTTATCTCCTTAATATACTGGATGTACGGTTGGAAGGTGGATGGCAGAACTTCCTGTCTGTATGGGTGAAGAGGTGGAAGGAGAAGGATTGCAGTTTATGTCTTCATCAGAAGCTCGGCATGCTTTGTCACTTTTTTTTTTTAGCCACTTTAGCGCTGAAGAAATTTGCAATAACGCATTAGTCATATTGGCACCTGATAGTAATGGAAATATGCAAGAGCACAGCAGTATAGTAAATGAGCCATGTAGTAATCCCAAGTCAGTTATTTATTTTTGGAAGTTAGCAATTATGATCTCTGGCGTGACACAACCACTTATTCCATATATTGTCAGCAACAGAGATGAGAGGAATGTTATAGGGGCTGGATCAAAATTTACCAGAGAATGATTTTATGATGAATGTTTGAAGTTTTTCTTGTTGGTTCCCTGTTCAAGAATTTCATCCCACCAAAACAAAAACAAAAAACCTACCCCAAAACCACCAGTGAACTGACCCCTTCAAATTATTTCCTCTTAATAAAGCGGTAGAGATGTGGATATGATTTTATTTATTTATTTAGTATTATTGAAGGAAGCTATTGGCTTGGCTTTTGCTCCTTCCATGCCTCCTCTCTTAGCCCACCGCTTTCTTTATACACCAATCTAACCTAGCAATTCATTTTCATTCATTTATTTAACTAAGCCAACATTTCTTGGGAAATAACTTTCTGAGATGTTTTCTGTTATGGTCATCCTGAAACTGTCAGAGAATCCACACACGCACTGCTGAGAATATTCTGTACATTCCCTACACAATTTTGTCACTCACAAATAGGATGGCAATGCATTTTGTCTTGGCAGGGATATTGGCAACCATTTCCCCCTCTAAAATGCCCCAGAAAAAATGTCTCAAGTAGGTAGTCTGGGGGAAAGGAAAGAGCAAGGACTGTGCTAGGGAAAAATGAATACTACTCTCTCTGACAATTATGGTGCATGTGGGGAAGAGGAAAATGAAGAACTGCTGTTGCTATGAGCAGTGAGTATGGTAATGTTCAGAGTGGCCGGAGAGGATATATTGTTTATTAATATCCTTCCTAACTTGCGCTAGCAATTTACTTTATGTAGCAGAGTTGTTGTTTAGTCGTTTAGTCGTGTCTGACTCTTCGTGACCCCATGGACCAGAGCACGCCAGGCACTTCTGTCTTACCCCGCCTCCCGCAGTTTGGTCAGGCTCATGTTTGTAGCTTCGAGAACACTGTCCAACCATCTCGTCCTCCGTCATTCCCAACATCAGGGTCTTTTCCAGGGAGTCTTCTCTTCTCATGAGGTGGCCAAAGTATTGGAGCCTCAACTTCACGATCTGTCCTTCCAATGAGCACTCAGGGCTGATTTCCTTAAGAATGGATACGTTTGATCTTCTTGCAGTCCATGGGACTCTCAAGAGTCTCCTCCAGCACCATAATTCAAAAGCATCAATTCTTTGGCGATCAGCCTTCTTGATGGTCCAGCTCTCACTTCCATACATCACTACTGGGAAAACCATGGCTTTAACTAAACAGACCTTTGTTGGCAAGGTGATGTCTCTGTAGCAGAGTTACATTCCCCCTTTTATATGCACAGCAGATAGCTGGATGCAGGTTCGTGTGAGCCTCTCACTATTCAATCTGTCTCAGATTGAATTGTACGTTCCTGGTAGGTTCCCTTAAATCCCTCTTAAAAGAATAAAGACACGACAATCTTATTCAAAGTCAATAAAAGAAGTTTAGTCACATCAGTTCACAGTTGGATTCCTGAAGGCAGACTCAGTTACAAATATGTACATGTGGATCTACCCCATATGGAGGAATAATCCCAGTGCTTCTTCTAGCTGAGAGCTAGCAGAGCAGTCCTAGCTAGAAGCTGGTCAAATGAAGAAGGAAGTCAAAAGAGGGAGGTGTGCTGCGTGACCCGTCCTTTTGGTACCTGGACAGGTTAGGTCACGCCCACCTTCTATCACATGCAGAAAGAAGAATGCTCCAGCCAGGAGGAACAGGAAGTTTCAACTGGCTGGCTCAAACATTCCCTCGCATGTATTCTCTAGCATTACAAGGAATGTTGTACTTGACTGCCTCTCATGGATCCCACAGTGAGCAGTCTTCCTGAATTGTGCTTTCTCTGGAAAAACTCTGAGAAATCACTCCAGCTTGCCACTCAAATATGGGTCTGCAAATCTTACCGGCTATTTGGTCTCAGCCGTTCATGAAAATTAAGATAAAAGAATAACCCCCAAATCAAGATCAGCAGCTGAGGACAGTAAAAATAAACAGTAAGAAGAAGACTTAGTAGAATGAGGAAAAGAAAGTAGCTCTAGACAAATGTCTGAAAGAATGAGAGCTACAACAGAAAAGTTCAGGGTTGGTTGTTTCCTGATTAATTGTTCCTTTCCCTAATAATAATAATAATAATAATAATAATAATAATAATAATATATTATTTATAACCCACCCATCTGGCTGGGTTTCCCCAGCCACTCTGGGCTGCTTCCAACAGAACACTAAAATACAAATAATCTCACTTCAGAGAAGGAAGGAACACAAAGAAAGGCTTCGTTGTTGAAGAAAACACTGCTAAATTCACATTGGGGACCAATGTTGGTGAAAATGTGGATTGTGAATTTTTCCCCCAGACATTTTAGAAAGACACTGCAAGAAAATTGAAGTATTCAAATTGAACAAACATGTGTGCAATCTTCTCCCATTTAGTGTACACAGGTTTTTTCTTCTTCTTAAAAGCACATTCTTCATTTTCATCACCTAAACAAATGAAGGAAGTTTGCCTCTGCTCTGCCTAATAGAAAGAAGAACAGGGTCAGCCATATGTGGTCTTCTCACAGCTGTGACAAGAGAAGATGGTGTAAAGAAGCCATCTTTCCAATCACACGCTACATCCGAGTATATCTGACAGCTTGGCCTTAAGCACATGCTATTTCTGTCTATGTCTCATCCCAGGCTACTTATGAATTCTGACTAAGACCTAAGGCAGTAAAATGTACTTCTTACATTCATAAGTTCAATGTAAATTGTGTTTGTGGATAGATTCTAGTTCGGCCCTGCGTTCGTTATTCGTATTTTGGTTTCTTTGCTAGTTCTTGTATCAAGGGGAGTGTGAAGCTCTCCTGCAATATCCTGGTAGGCACACTGGAATGATTGGGGGTTTCCTTGAAATTCCTCAGATGTTTCACCTGAGGAGGAACCACCAAGTTGATTATCTGTGTGGTTGTAGCCTCTACCACATGAGTGTGCACATTATCATGGGGCAACAGGCCCAAGCTGATGGCTCTCTATGTGACTCCTCCCACCCCAAATGTCTACAAATTGAACATGGACACCTAGAGGAGGAAACCCTGGGAATGGTTTTTTTAAAAATAAATAAATAAATATGCTTTTCAAGTTTATACATTTCACAAATTTTACGATCATTTTAACATTTCAAAAACTGACTTCCTTCCCCCTCTTTCTGTGGTTCCTTCAATTTATTTTTAATATCTTCTGCATATCTAAATTAACTTAATTTGTTCATTTAAACATCTGCTTTAAATATATGCTCTTATCAAACTGCAAGTTGTTACAATAACCCTGCCAATGTTCTTATCTGTTTACAATTTATCTGTAAATATTCAATAAACGATTTCCATTCTTTTATAAAAAACTGCTGTCTTGATTTCTTATTCTTCCAGTAAGTTTCGCCATTCCTGCATATTGCATAAGTTTCTGTATCCATTCTTCCTTTGCTGGGACTTCTGCTTCTTTCCATTTTGGGGCGAGTAACATTCTTGCTGCTGTAGTAACATACATGAATAAGTTTCTATAAAGTTTAGGTAGTTCTGTCCCTATAATTTCCAAAAGAAATGCTTCTGGTTTTTTGCTTTTATTTAATGTTATTTTAAACATCCTTTTCAATTCATTATATATAATTTCCCAGGGCGTTTTAATCTTATTACAAGACCACCTCATATGATAAAAGAACCTTCTTTCTCTTTACATTTCCAACACTTATAGGCAGTGGCGTAGCATGGGGGATGCAGGGGGGGCCGTCTGCACCGGGCGCAACATCTGGGGGGGCACGCTCGCACTCGCAGCTCTCTGCCCCTACCTGGCTCACTCTCTCTCTCTCACTGCAGTGCTGGATGTGTGAATCCGATCCGAGCCGCCGGGTCGCCCCCCACTGTGGAGGGGAGGGTGCCAGGCATGCAGTGCGGTGCGGAGAGAGAGCGAGGGACTATCTGGGGGAGGGACAGTGCAGCGGGGGGGGGGCGCAAATTACTTGCCTTGCCCCGGGTTAGGGGGCGCAAATTACTTGCCTTGCCCCGGATGCTGACAACCCACGCTACGCCACTGCTTATAGGTCCTGGGAAAGTTTAAACATATAGAAATCTGTGGGCCCAGACGTTTCGCCCGCAGATGTTCACATGTAACACATAGACATCAGGGTGTGTACCTGAGGCATGATGTGTTCCACTACATATGATTGTGCTTCTTCCATATGAGTAATGTATGAAAGGGGCTTGTGTCAACTGGTTCTTTAGTAATTCCAGATAACCTATGAATTAGGTCTAGGCTACATTGCCATGCAGTAGTGTTTTTATATCTACTATGATTTCTATATACCGTATTTCCCCATGTATAAGACTATAATTTTTCCCTATTTTTTCAAGTGTAAAATTGGGGGTCGTCTTATACATGGAAAGTGCATATGGGGGATTTCTTTATTTGGAGTCCCAAAATATAGGGGTCATGTTCTACACGGAGGCGCGTTATACACAGAAAAATACGGTATATATGTTGTAAATATTAATTACTAATTTTAATACTGCATGAACATTAAATATTCACAGCAATACAAATTGCTTTTAGGATTCATTTACAGCAAACGTTTCTCAAAGTGTAATCATTTGCAACTTTTGCTATTCTTTAAACTGAGGAATAAAACTGTGATTGGGTTATGATGCTCATAGCTTATCCCGTAAGGCAGATGGCTAAATCAAAAGAAGCTTAATGGTCTAATGTTTTTGCATGTGTTTTCAATAATCCTGGGTTTTAAAACTTTGCTTAATAAGGAGATTTTGCTGCCACTGGCAGGCCCTAGTATGCAGGCATAAGGGAGGAGCAAATGCTTGTTCAGGCTCCAGGGGGAGACTTCGTAATCATCATGGGAAAATGTAATCTAAATTGTAGGTCGTGCTTGAGAATTTTGGGGCACATTTATTTCCCCAGGTCTCTACAGAGTGTCCACATCCGGTAAGACTTACAAAAGGCAAGCAAAAGTAAGTGGATGAAGGATTTGAGAGGTGGGCCCCCTTTGTGGGGTGCTCTTTTAAGAGCAGTATGTGCCAGAACGCCATAGCACTTGCAGTCAGGTGAACCTAACAAGGCCAGGCAGTAGACTGGAAGCTGGCTGCAGGTGCTCCAACAATCAGTGCCATTGAGATCACAGGAGCAGAAGAAGCAAATGCAGTGATATCATTTAGAGACCCTGGAACACAGCTCTCAAGTCTGCAGGGCACACAAAATAACCATCTCTGGTTTCCCAGTGAGAGGGGACAGCAGCTCTATTCAGACATTCCACGCATACACACACAACATACAATAGGCACAGCATGTCCTTTCCACCCACTTTATTGCCTTCCATACATTAGGCATTTATTTATTTCATAAAACTTCTATACCACTTGATTGTTGTAAACCTCAAAGTGGTTTACAAAAAGATAAACTTTGCTGAGAACTCCTTATACAGGGGAACCCTGGAAGATCATGGTGTATAGCTGTAAAAAAACCCCACACCAAACCTAACCCAGGAGCTTAAACAAAGAAGTTAAATGACACCAATCAATCCATCGTATTTTTCAGAGTGGAAGGGGATCCATATTGCACATTTGTTCCCATAACTTATGCTTAGGCATTGGCCACTGGTTGAGAGCTTCTTGGTATGACAATCAAACTAGACTGAATATGGTGCTCAAAGTATGTTTATTGGAACAAGCCAGGATCAGTTTTATTATGGTTTTAGTTTGTATTTTCTCAATAAAGTGTAGTTTAAACTAGCCACAGTATATAACTAGTATAACAAGAGACTACAATGAGTTTAAATCCAGAAGTATATGCTTCAGATCTACTCCTTGTGGTCATGTTGGAGAAAGAGAGAGGCTGGAGAGTGCATAAGACCATGGCTTGCTCAAGCTCATTCATAATAGTGCCTGTTGATGGTTTAGCAATGCATTCAAACTGGGTCAATTAAAGGGAATGCAATGCTTAACTGTGAACAGTCTTCAGCATCCTAAGAAGAATTGGCTCAGGCATGGAGGTACATTTTGTAGGTCAACTACCTGTATGCTGACTTCCAAGTGACAATCCCAAGAAGCAAGGTAAGGTTTTGTTTCAAACTCTTTGGACTCTTTTGTCCATGTTCAGCAAGGAAGATGACCAATGGTGCCCTTCTTTTCACACTTTTCATTTTCTTATGCCCTAAGTGACTGGATCTCCTCGATCTCCAAACCTCCTCATGTTCCTCATTCTTCAACTGGGGGAGATAAGAAAGCTTTTGAATCATGCCTTTGGAAACCAGGGGTCAGAGTGAAGTGTTCTCATACTGTAAATCTCTGTATTCAATGTCTGCTCTCCTGAAGATATGGATTCTCTGGCAGCATTACATTACCCTTTTGCATTTTCTTTTCTGTAACCAACAGGGAGATGTTTTGTTCCTGTTAGCATTAGTGCCTCTGTAAGAATCAGCTTTACTAGCTAGCAGTGGCAAGCCAGGCTTGAGTCAGCTTACAACTCACCCCACCATGGAAAACATCAACAGTGATGGAGACCCCAGTAGACTAATGGCAGAAGCAGCTGGCAAAAATAAAACATCAGCAAGATATCAGAGGAATGCAGTGTGAGATTTATCCAGCAGAAGTAATATCCAGCTGTTCAAGCAACAGGAGGGATGCAACTCAAAACCATCTTATTTTATATAATATTGTTTCAACATAAAAATAGATGTTGTTGTGTTCTAATCTATTTTGCTGTTCGTTTTAATTACTTTTAAAAATGGTTTTAATTGTTTCCACTGTATTTTTTTAAATTACCATTTCACTATTTCTTGTAACCCACTTAGAGGTTTTTCTAAAATCCAGAGGTATATAAATCCACCCCCACAAAAAAAACCTGGAAAGAAGATTCGACACAACGTATGAAGTGGGAAAAATGTTTAGTTTGTTAAAATATAATGAATGAGAGGATCTGCCAATTAGCCTAAAAAATTAAGGGCAGGTAGAACAATTGATAAGTACCTCTGAGGGAAGCATCCTTCATCCCCTTGGCATGTCAGCCACCACAGAATTTCTCCCAAGCCAAAGATGGGAAGTGTCTCCCTCCTTGCTAACTGAGCCTTGGGTAAAAAGGTAAAAAAGGTAAAGGACCTCTGAACGGTTAGGTCCAGTCAAAGGTGACTATGAGGTTGCGGCGCTCATCTCTCTTTCAGGCCAAGGGAGTTGGCGTTTTTCCACAGACAGCTTTCCAGGTCATGTGGCCAGCATGACTAAGCTGCTTCTGGTGTAACGGCACACCGTGATGGCAACCAGAGTGCACAGAAACACTGTTTACCTTCCCGCCACAGAGGTAGTATTTATCTAATTGAATGTGTGTGCTTTTGAACTGCTAGGTTGGCAGGAGCTGGGACAGAGCAATGGGAGCACACTCTGTCGCGTGGATTCAAACTGCCAACCTTCTGATTGGCAAGCCCAAGAGGCTCAGTGGTTTAATACATGGTCCTAAGGGCACTCACAAGTACCCCCAAACCTCAATCCATGGCTGATATCTCAAGAATGCCCCTTATTCACATAATGCCTTAGGGTGCCAGTGAATAAAGGCCTTCCCTTCCTACATTGTAGAAGGAGGGATGGCAATGCAAAGAAAGACAGAGGGAGAAGAATGAGCAGAGCAGCCTTGAGTACCAGGCTCTTCTCTTGTTGGGCACTCAGATTCACATGCCGGACCCCACTGCCAGAGAAAGAGATGACCTTGAGCTAATAATAATAATAATAATAATAATAATAATAATAATTTATTTATTATTTATTTATTATTTCATAGAATCATAGAGTTGGAAGAGACCACAAGGGCCATCGAGTCCAACCCCCTGCCAAGCAGGAAACACCATCAGAGCACTCCTGACATATGGTTGTCAAGCCTCTGCTTAAAGACCTCCAAAGAAGGAGACTCCACCACACTCCTTGGCAGCAAATTCCACTGTCAAACAGCTCTTACTGTCAGGAAGTTCTTCCTAATGTTTAGGTGGAATCTTCTTTCATGTAGTTCGGATCCATTGCTCCGTGTCCGCCTCTCTGGAGCAGCAGAAAACAACCTTTCTCCCTCCTCTATGTGACATCCTTTTATATATTTGAACATGGCTATCGTATCACCCCTTAACCTCCTCTTCTCCAGGCTAAACATGGCCAGCTCCCTTAGCCGTTCCTCATAAGGCATCGTTTCCAGGCCTTTGACCATTTTGGTTGCCCTACTCTGGACACGTTCCAGTTTGACAGTGTCCTTCTTGAACTGTGGTGCCAAGAACTGGACACAGTACTCCAGGTGAGGTCTGACCAGAGCAGAATACAGTGGCACTATTACTTCCCTTGATCTAGATGCTATACTCCTATTGATGCAGCCCAGGATTGCATTGGCTTTTTTAGCTGCCGCGTCACACTGTTGGCTCATGTCAAGTTTGTGGTCAACCAAGACTCCTAGATCCTTTTCACATTTATACCCTGCCCATCCAGTTGGGGCCCCCCAGCCACTCTGGCAGCTTCCAACCGAATATTAAAACCAATACAGGCTCAAACATTAAAAACTTCCCTAAACAGGGCCGCCTTCAGAGCTCTTTCCTCAGAGGAAACAGTACTGGGTGATGGGGTGAGGCAGATCCACCCCCAATGAGAGCAGGAACACAATTGTTAAATAAATGCAAAATGTTAGTCCGTTTGTCAAGTTTCTCCTCCTGATCTATTTTATAGGTGTGGCCAGGAAAAGTACTGTTAGAGAGCTTCGAGTGATGGAAAGGTAACGATCTGAATCTGGGGGAACCTGCAAAATCTCAGCTGGAAAATAGCATTCCCTCACTCAAAAAAGGCCCTTTCCCTGCAATGTGGACTCTTTTCCCCTCCTGTAGGTAGTGGCGATAGGGGGAGAAAATTGATTCAGTTCATAATTTAAGGTGAACGTACCTAATCCACAGGGACGCGGGTGCTGTTGTGGGTTAAACCACAGAACCTAGGACTTGCCAATCAGAAGGTTGGCGGTTTGAATCCCCGCAATGGGGTAAGCTCCCATTGCTCAGTCCCTGATCCTGCCAACCTAGCAGTTCGAAAGCACGTCAAAGTGCAAGTAGATAAATAGGTACCACTCCAGTGGGAAGGTAAACGGCATTTCCGTGCACTGCTCTGGTTCGCCAGCAGTGGCTTAGTCATTCTGGCCACATGACCCGGAAGCTGTCTGCAGATGTACGCCGGCTCCCTCGGCCAATAAAGCGAGATCAACGCCACAACCCCAGAGTCGGTCACAACTGGACCTAATGGTCAGGGGTCCCTTTACCTTTACCTTACCTAATCCACACTTTCTTAAACAATGCAATGGAACGAAGCACATTCATCCTTCAAAATTTGAACTTCTCCAAATCATGCATTGCAGTTGCCCAGCCAAGATAAATATGTACACAAATGCATATGTTGGCAAAAATAACATGCACAAATGTATATTGGGAAAATTGTTTTGGAAAATTGTGTATATTAGGGAAAACTGCATACATAAATGTGAATGTTAGGAAAAAATGCATTAAATGAGATTTCATTTGGCCTAAAATAAATAAATAAATACCAAACTGATGAGAAAATGTGTCGGACATAACATTATGATGGCTGACTGGGAACAGTTATGGACCACTGGTATGAAATTTATGGCATGTAATGCCTTAAAGGAGAATTTAATGAAAATGATTTATAGGTGGTACATAACACCAGTCAAGCTTGCAAAGAATACTTATCGCAAAGTACTGGAAGACACAAGAACTACCCAACCCGGGAAGAATGGCAGATGAAACTGATGGACTACATGGAAATGGCGGAAATGACCGGCAGAATCCGAGACCAGGGAGAAGAGTCGATGGAAGAAGATTGGAAAAAATGTAAAGTATATTTACAGAAATATTGCAAAATTAATGAATGTTAGAAGTATATTGGAATGAAGTTATATGGTTTTAGCAAAAGGGTTATTAAGAATTATATGAATATTAAGTGTTAATGTGTTAAATTGGAAAATTGAAAGTTAAATTGTATTAGGATAAACTATAGAATAAAAAATGGAAGAGGAGGGAAAGGATTTGTTGAACCAGATCATTTGAACTAGAATACAAAAAAGGGAGGTGCGAGGAAGTCGAGGAAATAAGCTAATGAAAGATTTAGATACAAAATTTGGATGTGTGTTTTTGCTTTTTTTTCTTATGTTGTATTGTTGTATTGTTTTTTTCTCTTTTTTATTGTTGATGTATTGTTTGTTGAATTTATGTATTTTTTTCCATTGTTTTTCTTTTTATAATTATAAAATATCTAATAAATTTTATTTAAAAAAAACAAACTGATGAGAAAATGTGGAGAAATTAAATTTAGATTGGAAAAATGAAACACTCGGAGGAACGAAAATGGACAGAATTATCCATCTATATATATATATATATATATATATATATATATTCTTTAAAAAAAGGTATCAGCGCTTCTGTAACAATGCTTTGGCATTAACTAATATTCCTGCCCCCGCCTTCATCTCAGACTAATGTGAGACTCACCTCATGGAAAGCAGAAAATATTTTCATGCTTGACATTTCTGGAAGCAAAAGATCAAGAACAAACGTGGGTATATACACAAATGAGCAACAGCCGACACAGCAAGAGTCTGGAAATGTAAGTTCAGTGACGGTGTAGGACCATGAGAAGGAAAGACAGAGGAAAGAGTCTGTCTCTTCACCAACTCAGGGCTATAGCGCACTTTTATAGGCCACATTTCCTTTTCCACTATTAAGTGGACATGTATTAGGTTCTGATTCCTTTAAAAAGGGAAAACTGTGCATTCAGTGATTGCATAAAACATCCTGGTTAGGAATTAAATTTACTTGTTTCCTCCATTCAAACAACTTTCTGGAAATCATATTTATTATAGCTTAAAGGTAAAGGGACCCCTGACCATTAGGTCCAGTCGTGGCCGACTCTGGAGTTGCGGCGCTCATCTCGCTTTATTGGCCGAGGGAGCCGGCGTACAGCTTCTGGGTCATGTGGCCAGCATGACTAAGCCACTTCTGGCGAACCAGAGCAGCACACGGAAACACCGTTTACCTTCCCGCCGGAGCGATACCTATTTATCTACTTGCACTTTGACGTGCTTTCGAACTGCTAGGTTGGCAGGATCTAGGACCGAGCAATGGGAGCTCACCCCGTTGCAGGGATTCAAACCACCAACCTTTTGATTGGCAAGTCCTAGGCTCTATGGTTTAACCCACAGCACCACCTGCATCCCTATATATTATATTATATTATATTATATTATATTATATTATATTATATTATATTATATTATATTATATTATATTATATTATATTATATTATATTATATTATATTATATTATTATATTATATTATATTATATTATATTATATTATATTATTATTATATTATATTATATTATATTATATTATATTATATTATATTATATATAATATTATAGCTTAGGGTTGACATATTTCAAAAAGTTAAACCAAGACACTTTTGAAGGAGAACCCAAAAGTTGTTGAGCTTCTTTTTTCTTTTTCTTTTTCTTTTTTACAAAAATGGCAGTGAATTTTCAATTGACTTGCCTAAGATCCAGCCTTTGAAATCCTGGTAATGTCTGGCTGCCAGGCTTTAAGATAGTACTTGCTGAAATGGGAGTGCTATTCAGCGTTCTTCCAGGATGTTCTTGTGTTTGCAAAGACTGCCTGTTGCACTCGTACAACTCATATACCTGCAGGATGGTCTCCACCCCGATCATTCAGCCCAGACACTGAGGTCCAGCTCCGAGGGCCATCTGGCTGTTCCCTCATTGCAAGAAGTGAGGTTATAGGGAACCAGACAGAGAGCCTTCTCGGTAGTGGCGCCCGCCCTGTGGAACGCCCTCCCATCAGATGTCAAGGAAATAAGCAGCTATCTTATTTTTTAAAAACATCTGAAGGCAGCCCTGTTTAGGGAATTTTTTAATATTTAATGCTGTATTGTTTTTAACACTCAATTGGGAGCCGCCCAGAGTGGCAATATTCAATTGCATTATTATTATTATTATTATTATTATTATTATTATTATTAAGCCACACTAAGTAGTCACTATCCAAGGAACTACTTCAATCAATTTCTATGTTAGTCCTCACTGGGAATTGTATATATGTTAAGCAGTTTTTACTGCAACCAATTACATATTGCCTTCAACAGTATTATTCTATGTCTGTACATTCATACTGCTTTATGCTTTGTTGAGGGAGCTCGAACTGAATTCTCAGTCACTTGGTTGAATCAGTATAGCTCCTCTATAATTATTGGTTTATGAACTCTTTGCCACTCCAAAAACCCTTTGCTTTGCACAAGTTACAAGAATTCTTTACTCTGTAAAACAGCAATGAACGCAGTTTCAATTGCAATCTTGTAAAGAGACACTGAGAAATATAAAATGTCAGTGTGCGTTATGAAATCCATAGATAAATGACTTTTTGAGTGCTGACGTTACCTTTCAAAAGGCCTGAACATTGTTAAGTTTTAAAAGTTGTCAGGCTATGTCTTACAACTAAGATTGTATGATTTGCTGGCAACACAAAGCTATGTGCTCTTTGAAGTCGGGCCCTAAACTAGATCTGGGATATGATTCTTTGATGCTGAACATAAGTCAGTGATATTGAAGTTCAAATGAATAACTAGCTTACTTTTAGCCAGGGCTGTAATGAAACCCCACATCATTTGTTTTTGCAAAGAATTTTAGTATTAGTGAAAATAACTACACTCATAATAAAGAGGTGAAATGCTTGCCATTGGCTTAACAGAGATCTGCAATGGATTTTGACTGTGCAGGACTATAATGTCAGCACTTCCTAGTGCCCTTTGCTGTTGTAAGTTAGGGTGGCCTGACCTGATCTTGCCTAGTGCTGAGCCAAAATTTCACATAAGACAGAAGAAGATTGGAAAAAATGAGAAACCGAGCAACCGAGGTAGACAGATTGGCCCACTCCAACTTTACACATTATGATTTTAGGTGTATCTAAGATGCTTAAAGGAGCAATGCAAAGAAATAGAGGAAAACAACAGAATGGGAAAAAACAGAGATCTGTTCAAGAAAATTGGAGATATGAAAGGAACATTTTGTACTAAGAATACCGTAATAAAGGACAAAAGTGGAAAGGACCTAACAGAATCAGAAGACATCAAGAAGAGGTGGCAGGAATACACAGAAGAATTATACCAGAAAGATATGGAGGTCTCATACACCCCAGGTAGTGTGGTTGCTGACCTTGAGCCAGACATCCTGAAGAGTGAATTCAAACAGGCCTTAGAAAGCACTGCTAATAACAAGGCCAGTGGAAATGATGATATCCCAGCTGAACTATTTAAAATTTTAAAAGATGATGCTGTTAAGGTGCTACACTCAATATTCCAGCAAGTTTGGAAAACTCAGCAGTGGCCAGAGGATTGGAGAAGATCAGTCTACATCCCAATCCCAAAGAAGGGCAGTGCCAAAGAATGCTCCAACTACCGCACAATTGCACTCATTTCACACGCTAGCAAGGTTATGCTTAAAATTCTACAAGGCAAGCTTAAGCAGTATGTGGACTGAGAACTCCCAGAAGTACAAGTTGGATTTCGTAGGGGCAGAGGAACCAGAGGAACCAAACATGTGCTGGATTATGGAGAAAGCTAGAGAGTTCCAGAAAAACATCTACTTCTGCTACATTGACTATGCAAAAACATTTGACTGTGTCAACCACAGCAAACTATGGCAAGTTCTTAAAGAAATGGGAGTGCCTGATCTCCTCATCTGTCTCCTGAAAAATCTCTATGTGGGACAAGAAGCTACAGTTAGAACTGGATATGGAACAACTGATTGGTTCAAAATTGGGAAAGGAGTACGACAAGGCTGTATATTGTCTCCCTGCTTATTTAACTTATATGCAGAATTCATCATGCAAAAGGCTGGACTGGATGAAACCCAAGACAGAATTAAGATTGTCGGAAGAAATATCAACAACCTCAGATATGCAGACAACACAACCTTGATGGCAGAAAGTGAGGAGGAATTAAAGAACCTCTTAATGAGGGTGAAAGAGGAGAGCGCAAAACATGATCTGAAGCTCAACATCAAAAAAAACTAAGATCATGGCCACTGGTCCCATCACCTGCTGGCAAATAGAAGGGGAAGAAATGGAGGCAGTGAGAGATTTTACTTGCTTGGGATCCTGCTCAGTGCAGATGGTGACAGCAGTCACGAAATTAACGGACCCCTGCTTCCTGGGAGAAAAGCAATGACAAACCTAGACAGCATCTTAAAAAGCAGAGACATCACCTTGCTGAAAAAGATCCGTATAGTTAAAGCTATGGTTTTCCCAGTAGTGATGTATGGAAGTGAGAGCTGGACCATAAAGAAGGCTGATCGCTGAAGAACTGATGCTTTTGAATTATGGTGCTGGAGGAGACTCTTGAGAGTCCCACGGACTGCAAGAAGATCAAACCTATCCATACTTAAGGAAATCAGCCCTGAGTGCTCACTGGAAGAACAGATCCTGAAGCTCCAATTCTTTGGCCACCTCATGAGAAGAGAAGACTCCCTGGAAAAGACCCTGATGTTGGGAAAGATGGAGGGCACAAGGAGAAGGGGACGACAGAGGACAAGATGGTTCGATGGTGTTCTCGAAGCTACCCAACATGATTTTGACCAAACTTCAGGAGGCAGAGGAAGACAGGAGTGCTTGGAGTGTTCTGGTCCACGGGTCACAACGAGTCAGACACGACTAAACGACTAAACAACAACAACAACAAGATGCTTTAGGCACAGGCTTAAAAACAACAACACAACAACACATGGAACTGTAAATGCAATGAATGTGAATTTAATTTCATAATACAATATATAATGCATCATGCAGGAACACACATCAGGAAATTGGATTGACTATGGCTGCCTTTAAGTATGCACTCAGCGGTAAACCTGGGTTTGCTGCTGTGCAATATATGAAGGCCCTAATTTTATAAACATCTGAAGAAAATGGACTCACAAAGAAGCAAGCAGGAGCCATCAACCATACAACCCAGAATCTGTCCTGCTGGCTCTTGGCAGTATTCAGGGACCCAACATGATAGAATTTGGGTCTGACTTTCCCTATACCGTTGGCTTCCGTGGGTTCAAAATCCACCACATCTCTGTTTACTCTTTGGCATATTGTGCAGATAAACTGTTTTCTAAATTAGACAGAATACTTTTTTCACGAGCACATTAATGGAAATATTTCCTGTGACTTAAACCAACAGGTTGGAGTCTTAGTTGTTACTAACTCTGCCTGGGTTTATTCTTCATATGTAGGTTCCAGCCTATACTGATGAATAAGAAGCTGAAGTCTTTAGTCTAGAGTGCTCTCTCTCTCTCTCTCTCTCTCTCTCTCTCTCTCTCTCTCTCTCTGTGTGTGTGTGTATTTTCTTGTTGTTGTTGTTGTTGCTGCTGCTGCTGCTGCTGAGGTCCAGCTCCGAGGGCCTTCTGGTGGTTCCCTCACTGCAAGAAGTGAGGTTACAAGAAACCAGACAGAGGGCCTTCTTGGTAATAGAGCCCGCCCTGTG
This sequence comes from Podarcis tiliguerta, assembly GCF_965153285.1. NCBI lineage: Eukaryota > Metazoa > Chordata > Lepidosauria > Squamata > Lacertidae > Podarcis > Podarcis tiliguerta. Next base: position 62,905,750 of record NC_139542.1, on the reverse strand, counting down.
GAACACCCTCCTAGCATATGTCAAGTAAATAAACAACTATCTGACTTTTAGAAGACATCTGAAGGCAACCCAGTTTAGGAAAGTTTTTAATGTTTGATGTTTTATTGTGTTTTTAATACTCTTTTGGGAGCTGCCCAGAGTAGCTGGGTAAACCCAGGCAGATGGGTGGGGCATAAATAAATTATTATTATTATTATTATTATTATTATTATTATTATTATTATTATTATTTATTGCATGCCATCCCAATCTCCAAGCGGTGTGAGATTCCAGGAGCCCAAACACTTCCCAGGGTTTGTATTTGCTTTTGGGAATAAGGCATAGCAGAGACTGTGGTATCATTATCATATATGGTTTATTTACACATATGAACAACCTGAGCCTATGATGGAGGGGTTCACAACATTACCACCCCCCAAAAGGTTTTGTGGGATTCAAGCAGATCTCTCTCTCTCTCTCTCTCTCTCTCTCTCTCTCTCTCTCACACACACACACACACACACACCTTTGCTGCTTCTGACCCACATTGCTGCAATTCAACTCTAAATTCAGGCTTTGTGCTTCTAACTAACTGTGAGGTTGGGGAGGGGACCCTAGCCATTTGTCTTCTCACACAGATACCCTTTCCTTTGGTTTGCTTAATGGCCCATCACCCCGGTGATCACCTCAACACGGGAAGCTAGCCTAGCTTATATTTTAACACTTGCTGGACCCAGGTGTTATATGCCTACTTTCTGCTCCCCCTCTACAACTCATAACATTAGATATATTTCTCCACTCCATTATGTCTCATCGTGCGAGAACCACGAAATGTTAGTGGGTGACTTTAGCTTAAAATCTTTCTTGTTTAATCATGAGAGAGACAAAAATGCCTTTGGGTTATTCAGGTATGGTGAAAGGGAGGCAGGAGTTAATGATGTTGTTAGTACACTGATGGATATTTGTCCTCTAAGGAACTTGAATGACAGGTTATACAATAGGCTTAGCCATTCCTGAGGCAGTTCAGCTCTGGCTGCCTTTGCTTTAGGTAGCAAAAGCCACTTAGGCAGCAAGCCAAGACTCTGACATACCTCATCATTACCTTTTCCTTTAAAAACTCATGCACACACAGAGGAACTGACAAAATGAGCATGTTTAGAGTTGGATAATAAGTTATTATTCAGCACCAGTATGACTGTAGGGATTGCCAAGTGTTTTGCTTTTTCAAAGACACAGTAGCAGCAGTTGCCTTCCTCAATAAACGTTCCATTGTGCAGTGATGATTCTTGACCTATGGCTACCCGATGACATGGGAACCACCTCCTCCCTGCCACCCTGTTCTTACATCTATTTCTTCATGGCGTGGAAAAGGTGAAAGGCATTTGTGACTCATCTTTGAAAGAAGAGGCTGTCTCCATTAAGAGGCTGTCTCCATGTACACATTCAAATAATTAGGGAGTGAGTGAAGTGAAGCTTTCTCAGTGGATGCTAGCCTCAGTGGGACCAGGTCAGGAAGGAATAGAATGGTAATTGTGTGAGAATGGAGTAAACTCTCTCTCTCTCTCTCTCTCTCTCTCTCTCTCTCTCTCACACACACACACACACACACAAACTGAGGGAGGGAGGAAAAACCTAGTCACACCCAAATGAGAATGTTAAATGACTTATAAGGACCCAAGGCAACGTTAAATGAAAAGCTCTGAATGGCCAGCAAAATACACACACACAGTTCTGATTCCTCACATGTACTCTGAAGGGACGTAGTCTGGCAAACGACACAGGAGGCTGATAATCGTGTGTGTTAGATTTTAAGGGTCGTATCATGACGTAAGCCATCTGCATTTGAAACAAATCAGCATAAAGTCAACACTACGGTTCTAGTGCTACAAAAGAAAGAGACGAACTTTTCTCTATCCATTTCCCCCATGCCGTGAATAATTTTGCAGACTTCTATCATGCCACCTCTTGCGTTGCCTTTTCTCTAAACTATGAAGTCCCAAATGCTTCAACCATTATTCATAGCAGAGTCGCTCCAACCCCTTGATCATTTGGGTGCCCTTTTCTGAGCTGTTTCCAACTTTGCGACATCCTTTTTGAGGTGAGGCAACCAGAATGTTTTGTTTTGCGGGTTGGCGTAGCTGTGCTGAATAGTAATAATGACACACCATTAAATGATGAGCACAGTTGCAAGAGGAAGCAATTTTCCAGGTAGTGGATTTGAACAGTTCTTTTGAAAAAGTGGATTATGCTGGAATAATGTTAAGTGACACCCTTTGTTTTGTTACTTGCTTCTGAAGACACACTTTTCTATGCATTTCTTTTTGACCACCTTGAATAAAGGGATCGCCACCCCCCCCCCTTCAGTAGGCTTAGCATTTTGTTGTCTTTCTTTCCTTTAATATTCTACTCAGGCAGATACGACTTTGGTGATTCTTTCAGCACAGGTAACACAGCAGTTGACTGTCTTGCTTCATGATTTATTGTAATTAGTGAATGGCTTCAAGTTTATTATTATGGTTAAGCAAGCAGAAAGTCATGGGGCTGTGTGCTTTATTTATCTTTCCTATCGCCAGCTAAGTAACATTCCCTGCATTTAAAACAGAAATGGAACCAAAATTTAAAGAGATAACTGTGCTAATATCACTTTTGAAATGCCCTTCAGTATATCTTCTGGTTTGATTTTTGTTGTTGTTGGAGGCTTGTACATTCTTGCAGAGAAGCTTCATCCCAGAAATACAGAATCATAGAATTGTAGAGTTGAGAGGGACTTTGAGGGTAATCTAATCCAACTACCTGCAATGCAGGAATCTCAGCCAGAACATCCATGACAGATGGGCATTCAACCTTTGCTTAAAAACCTCCAAGTAAGTCCACTACCTCTCTTGGGAGTCTGTTCCACTGTCAAACAACACTTACTGTCAGAAAGTGCTTCCTGTTGTTTAGTCAGAATCTAGTTTCTCGTAGCTTTAATCCATTAGTTTGGGTCCTACCTTCCAGATCAGGAGAAAACAAGCTTGCGCTACCCTCCATGTGATAGCCCTTTAGATATTTGAAGATGGTTATCATATCTCCTCTTTTCTAGGCTAAACATACCCAATTCCCTCAACCACTCCTCATAAGGCTTGGTTTCCAGACCCTTTATCATCTTGGTCACCCTCCTTAATTTGTGGTGCACAGAAGAAGAAGAAGAAGAAGAAGGAGAAGGAGAAGAAGAAGAAGAAGAAGAAGAGTTTGGACTTACTATCCCACCTTTCACTCGCCTTAAGGAGTCTCAAAGTGGCTAACAATCTCCTTTCCCTTCCTGCCCCACAACAAACACTCTGTGAGGCGAGTGAGGCTGAGAGACTTCAAAGAAGTGTGACTGGCCCAAGGTCACCCAGCAGCTGCATGTGGAGGAGCGGGGAAGCGAACCTGGTTCACCAAATTATGAGTCTACCACTCTTAACCACTACACTACGCTGGCTCTCCACTGACCAAGGTGGAATAGAATGGGACTTCTCTTGTTTGGGACACTATGCTTCTGTTGATGCAGCCTAGAAGAGCATTCACTCTCTCTTTCCCCCCTGCTGCATCACACTGTTGACTCATATTAAACTGGTGGTCTACTAAGACCCCTAGATCCTTTTCATGTGTACTACTAGCAAGCCAGGTGTCCCCCATCATATATATATGTGCGGCTGGTTCTTCCTGCCTAAGTGCAGAACCTTAAATTTCTTCCTCTTTGAATTCATTTTGCTAGTTTCTGTTAATCTCTTATGGTCATTTTGAATCCCGATTCTGTCTTCTGCGGCATTAGCTACCCTTCCCAGTTTGGTGTCACCTGCTAATTTGATGAGCATCTCCTCAGTTCCTTCATCCAAGCCATTTATAAAGATGTTGAACAGAATCCTGTGGCACCCCACTTGCCACTTTTTTCCCAGGAAGATGAGGAACCATTAGTGAGAACTCTTTGAGGTTTGCCACCTTCCGCCCACCCAATATGCTGTAGCTATATATTACTTAGTAAAGGTAAAGGGACCCCTGACCATTAGGTCCAGTCGTGGCCGACTCTGGGGCTGCGGTGCTCATCTCGCTTTATTGGCCGAGGGAGCCGGCGTACAGCTTCCGGGTCATGTGGCCAGCATGACTAAGCCGCTACTGGCAAACCAGAGCAGTGCACGGAAACGCCGTTTACCTTCCTGCCAGAGCAGTATCTATTTATCTACTTGCACTTTGACGTGCTTTCGAACTGCTAGGTTGGCAGGAGCAGGGACTGAGCAACGGGAGCTCACCCCATCAAGGGGATTTGAACCGCCAACCTTCTGATCAGCAAGCCCTAGGCCCAGTGGTTTAACCCACAGCGCCACCCGTGTCCCAGATATATTACTTACTTTTTAACAAAAGTTTTATACTGCTTGACTGTTAAAAAAAGAGGAAACTCAACATAGTCATTAGCTTTATTAGTATCAACATCTTTAATATCATACCAGTTAGATTGCAAATTAGCCCGACGGCCTATTTCAAGCAGCCAATGATTATCTTAAATAGTGATGAGTGCCCCACTGTCTTGCATTGGATTAGCTGAAGAATATCTGAGCTACATTCACAAATTGGGGGTTTGCTTTTGGGGAAAGTGGCAGAGATTGAATATGCAGAGCAAATAAAGCAAGGGCCTCATCCCAGTGGTGGACTTGGGCCTTCAAATTTTAGTGGCACCCTGTGTGGTGCCAGAATTGACCCCTGCCTTTTTGCCTTCTGTCACTGCTGCAGTGCCATTTGTAGCACCCTCTCAGCTTGGCACCCAGTGTGGGCAAACAAGTCATTGTCAGCTTCACCTTTGAGCCAGTGCCAACGACTGGGCTCAACCTCTTCAGCCCCGACTGGGCCAGGCGAGCTGGAAAAGCACTCCCAGAGACCTTCCACCGCAGGGAGCAGGTCTATGTGCTGTGGACTCACAACTTAGAGCTGTGAGCACCAAACTCAGTTCCAAAAGTCAGCGGAGCACAGCAGAGTATGAACCACACGAACGACAGCTCTGAAGTATAACTTATTTTATTCTCTACAGCTAGTGCATAAACTAACTAAAGACTAATCAGAGACGCTGGACTGCGTGAGTGTTGCAGCTGCTTGAGCAGTCACCTTATCTATATACAGATAACACTCAGACTCCTACAGGCTGGAGCGGAAGAAGCGATGAACAAAATCCGCCCCCTCCTTTCTGAAACATTGTCAGCAGATTCTGGCAATGGGAGGGGTGAAACATCCTCAGTCATGCTCCCCTAAATCTGCCTCTGCTTCTCTCTGATATGCAAGGGGAAAGCTGCATCATGCTTGAACTCTTCACTGAGGCACCCCAGCATTTGTTCCACCGTGGTGGCTCTTTCTCGCAGCTGTTATCAGTGTAGCTTATTTCTGAGGTAACACAAATTCACCCCATTTCAGCCTCAAACACAATCCTCCTCTGCCCTATTCAATTCCTCTCCATCCCACTTTTATCTCAGATACAAAGCAGAGGGCATCTTGATGTTCGGATTCTTTTCCCGTGCTGCAGTCATGGGATTGTTTTATCACACGACGGTGTATGTTTTCATTCCACATTGTGGGAAGTCACGGAAACAGGATGTTTGTATTACTGTGTTTCCATGATGTAGGATGTTTGTCCTTTGTTCTTTCTCTTTGCTGTCTGATGCTGAAGAGGAAGGAGCTGAGTTACGATGCTCCGAGTGTGTATATGTAAATGAACATAGTTATCCAAATGCTGTGCTACTGAGTCAGTATGCTGACCGCCTATACTCTGCTGATCCTGAAGTGTCTGATCCTCTAAGGTATCAGTCGCTGTGATGTTTGGGTTGGAGAAAGATTTTTAATCTCCTGAATGATCGACCAGGAGGGAGAGAACATGCCAGCTGGGCATGTGTCTCTGCCATACTCCTACTCGTGTATAGGACCTCCTGACACTTGAAAGACAGGGTCAGGCCCACTAAAAAGAGCCCCATTGAGTCTACTGCAGCAAGTAGGTTGACTCACTGAGGGTGAGGTAATGAAAAACGGGGAACCATACCAGAATAAGGTTTTAGGCACATAGGTGCAATAGCTTCGCACATGCCTCAAATGTAAGGCAGCTAGCAGCACGCATGCTCAGCACTGAGGCAAAATCAAACAAATCACAGGGAAGCAGTATTATCTATACTTAGGTGCCTTATAAGGGAAAAGGGGGAAACTAAGAGATCTCATTGGGTGACAGAATTTGTAATATCCATGATGTATATAAAAGCATGTGAGGCCCTTTTTTTGGGGTCCAGTCTTTGTGGAACAATCCTGCTGGACCAAACTTCTGTGCAGAAATAAAGTTTGGATTCCTTTTTCACTCTTTCTCGTGGATGCCACTGTTCGCTCATGATCTAGTAAAGGCTTTTCCTGCAACAAGGGTCCATGAAGGGTGCTTTGCTCTCCAAAAACTGAAGCTGATAACAAAGAAGGAGCAGGGGGAGAGTAAAGCCCATGAAATGAACTGGGAGGGGAGACTGATGGATGGAAAGAAGCGAGACTGGGTGGGGATAAACAAGAGTCTAGCTATGCTCACAATAGACACTGTTCCAGAACAGGAAGGAAGGAAATCAGAGCCAGAACAAAAACATGAAAAGGAACAGCCAACAAGTTGGGATGTCAGTTGGGTTAATTCTGGGCGTATCTGCAGGGTATAGGGGCCTCCGTTCTGAGGAACAGATCCCTTCACTTTCAGGCCTCTTACAGCCTTGTGGGAGCACCTATCAAGAAACCTTTTAAAGCATGATAGAGTTACCACCTGTTTGGCCTCCATTTCCCTGAACAGCTGATTGGCAGGATAGTAATTTTGAATGAAAGTTTATTAGACTTCACACAGCCTCCAGCTGTTTGGTTGGCCTAGGGCATGGAGCAAGCATTTGTCCATGTGATTCCCTATCCGTCTGAGGAGATATGCATATAACCCTCCTCCTCCAAATGCAGAACCCCATGCTGGATTTGTTGGGTTGCCAAAAGGCATTGTTGTTCCATTTAATTTCAATTGGCATTTCGTAATTTGCCTTGGCTTTTAATGACTGCATTTTTCTGTTGCTGGCTGTACTAATGTTTACATCTTTTTACATTACTATAATTGCATATATGCAATTATAATTTTTAAGTGCTGTTACCCAAGTATGCTTTTGTATTCCATTTTGCTTCCATATTGCACTATGTTTTCAAAAGGTATTTATTTAATGTAGTAAAGAAACAACAATGCCAAAAATTTGCATTAGGATTGACAACCAATTAATGCATAGTTCATTCATCATCTGCCTTTATTTTTTTCACAGGACAATTCTATGCATATCTACACAGAAGTAAGTCCTGTTAAGTTCTATGAGTTGGTTGCCTTTTTAAAACACTGAAACAATTAAGCAATTTGTATAGTGCATTCAGTTTGTATGGAAATTACAGATTAGCAACTGGAATACAGGTAAGGATATGATATTTGTGATTATTTGTGAATCTATAAAGAGAATTATTATCTGACCTGCACCTCTCAGATGAATGTGCAGATTGGAACTTGGTTATCCACCAGATTTTTCATGTTGAGGTGTCACTCTCAGCTGTGGGTTTAAAATGCGATTTTGAGATAAAAGATACACATAAATTAGTTCCAGGTTGAAAGTCCCCTCCCCTTTGGACGATCTATGTGTCCTCCATAAAAGCGGGGTCATGTTCAGGAAATTTAGGGACAGGGTGTCACATTGTAGCAACTTTCAGTGGAATTGTTTTTAACACGGCTGGGTTGCACCCATCTGTTGGCTGAACAGCCTCTTCTTCTTCCACCATATCTGGCACACCTTCTTCTGTTAAGACTGCCCTGAATCTCCTCACTCCAATTGCTCCATAAATCAGTGGTCTTCTCTCTTGGGCCCTTCCCCTGGTCCCCTGCCTCCTCCCCCACATTCTTCAGAGTCCTACCAGTCTCTGAAACTGACTAGAACATCCATCCAATCAGGTCTGTGTCTCCCATACCAAAATGCATTTACCTGATTCAGGCTTCATTTATAAATGCTGAATACTCACCAAGCAGGAAGCACTAAACAGACCACAGTGCTCAGGCTTGCCGATCAAACGTTCGGCAGTTCAAATCTGTGTGATGGGGTGAGCTCCCGTTGCTCTGTCCCAGCTCCGGCCAACCTAGCAGTTTGAAAGCATGCCAGTGCAAGTAGATAAATAGGTACCGCTGTGGTGGGAAAGTAAACAGTGTTTCCGTGTGCTCTGGTTTCCGTCACGGTGTCTTGCTGTGCCAGAAGCAGTCAGCCACATGACCCGAAAATCTGTCTGTGGAGAAACATCTGCTCCCTCAGCCTGAAAAGTGAGATGAGCGCTGCAAACCTATAGTCGCCTTTGACTGGACTTAACCATCAAGGGATCTTTTACCTTTATTATTATTATTATTACTAAACAGATGGGTCAAATTTGACAGTAATACTCCGACATCAGCAGAGGCCACAAATTCCCCACCCAAGCACAAAATATATATGCAGCATCTCACCTCACAGGAGTATGGATGTGTATTTTGAAGGATTAAAGGATGTAATGTAAGCATGCTGTTTCTCAATGTCCCACCCACAACGTCTCTGCCATTCTTCCAACATGGTGGCTCTGAGGTGTCCCACAGGCATATGGGTGTTTCCAGCCTAGTGTCCTAAGCCAGGAGATCTTGAGTATGGTATTATGTCCTGAAGCTTGCTTTCCTAATTAAGTTACAGACGACCAAAAGCACTTCACATAAATGACCTCAGTCATCCTTGTAACAGCCCTGTTGTATAAAAGAAATAAAGGTAAGATAGGTTAATGTTATTATCCCCATAGTGAAGAGTGAGCGGACTGAGGCTGAGAGACTGGAGCTTGTCGAAGGCTTCTCTAATGAATTCATGGCTGTAGTGAGATTTGAACTGAAGGCTTGCTGGCTCACAGCTGAAAGTCCACTCTGCTCCACTGGCTATGCATATTGACAGTGTTAGTATTATATCGCTCAAAAAAAAAAAAAGCATCACTCTCCGTCTCTTTCTTCATTTCGAAATATGATTTTGGAGAAAAGCCAGGCAGTCAAATTGTCCATCAGTCTCAAAATTGCTTCATGATTAAGGAACCTGGAGTAGAAAATAGGAAGCAGGTAGATGTTAATAAATCACAGCCCAGTGGGAGATGAGGAAAGTTACCTCTATCACTGTACTTTCTAGACTGTGGGACATGGAAGGAGAATGCCTTAGGGATCCTAGCTGCTCCTGGCATTACATTTTCTTTCTTACATTTTGGAAATATGTTTACAGAAGCATTCTGAAAATGTATGAATGCAGAAATGCATGTCTTTGTAATGACAGCAAGGTCAAAGGCAAATGCGGAGTCTCAACTTCCTTCTCAGCCATTCTGGGATGGATAGAATTATTTGATTAATTGAGGTTTAGGGCTGACTGAGATGTACACTGAGGACCCATGTGAATCCTTAGGAATATGACAACGTTCCAATTTCATGTCCTCACCAACAAATGGCTTTCACTGAGCAAGTCACCAACAGGAGAACAAGAGATTGTGTGCATGTGTGTGTGGTCTCTGTGTGAGAGGGAGATGTGCACTTGGGAAGAGAAAGAGAGTGAGGTGTATATGTGAAGTCTGAGTGCATGAGTGTGTGAGAAAGGTGCATTTGTACCCGAGGTCTCTATAGGTACAATTGAGTATATAATGGGGTATGTTGTGGCTATCTTGTATATTCCCTAGCACTAGGGAAATGCTTCCAGTTGTTATTTAATTAAAACAGCATCCCCCACCAGGCAGCACATAGCTGTCTTCCTGGGACATGAGGTTGCCTGTGTGGGCGAGAGCAGCAATTACTGTACATTACCCTTCAACCGAGGGACACGGGTGGTGCTGTGGGTTAAAGCCTCAGTGCCTAGGGCTTGCCGATCGCATGGTCAGCGGTTCGAATCCCCGTGGCGGGGTGCGCTCCCGTCCCTCGGTCCCAGCGCCTGCCAACCTAGCAATTCGAAAGCACCCCTGCGTGCAAGTAGATAAATAGGGACCGCTTACTAGTGGGAAGGTAAACGGCGTTTCCATGTGTGGCTCTGGCTCGCCAGAGCAGCAATGTCATGCTGGCCACGTGACCCGGAAGTGTCTTCGGACAGCGCTGGCCCCCGGCCTCTTTGAGTGAGATGGGCGCACAACCCTGGAGTCTGTCAAGACTGGCCCATACGGGCAGGGGTACCTTTACCTTTACCTTACCCTTCAACCGTCCCGATTTGACTGGAACATCCCGGAATTACAGAAGCCATTCCAGCTTCTGATTGCATCTGAGAAAATCTTGCTTTCAGTGCTGCTCCCTCTCACAAATCAGCAGGCTCCTATAAGAGCTCAGCACCGAAAGATGTGCATTTTTCATGCAAAATAAGGCATATGAATGGGAGCCCATAGAAGGGGAGGAGGGGGCGCTGCTGGTGGTGCAGGCCAGGCCACCCCTGCCAGGCCACCCCTGCCAGGCCCAGACGTATAAAGAGGAACCTTACCTCAGATCTGAAGCAAGCATTTCAACCCTACAAGTTCTTCTCTGTTATGGATTTTTCATCCGAACTGGGCTTTTTTAGCTGAACTTTTTATCCTTCCCTCCTACCCCCTTGCTTTTACTACAAGCTTGCCCCCAACCTCAGTTGCCAGGGGCCACACCCTCCTGGTTGTTGTTGTTTCGTTGTTTAGTCATGTCTGACTCTTTGTGACCCCATGGACCAGAGCACGCCAGGCACTCCTGTCTTCCACTGCCTCCTGCAGTTTGGTCAAACTCTTGCTGGTAGCTTTGAGTACACTGTCCAACCATCTCGTCCTCTGTCATCCCCTTCTCCTTGTGCCCTCCATCTTTCCCAACATCAGGGTCTTTTCCAGGGAGTCTTCTCTTCTCATGAGGTGGCCACATTATTGGAGTCTCAGCTTCAGGAATTGTTCTTCCAGTGAGCACTCAGGGCTGATTTCCTTCAGAATTGATAGGTTTGATCTTCTTGCAGTCCATGGGACTCTCAAGGGTCTCCTGCAGCACCATAATTCAAAAGCATCAATTCTTCAGTGATCAGCCTTCTTGATGGTCCAAGCTCTCGCTTCCATACATCACTACTGGGAAACACCCTCCTGGTACACCTCTCCATTTCCTCCAAGTATTTGGCTCACTCGTAGGAATGCAAGTGCTAGATGCTGAGGAGGAGGAGGAGGAGGAAGAAGAAGAAGAAGAGGAGGAAGAAGAAGAGGAAGAAGAAGAGTTTGGACTTGATATCCCGCTTTTCACTCCCCTTAAGGAGTCTCAAAGCGGCTAACAATCTCCTTTCCCTTCCTCCCCCACAACAAACACTCTGTGAGATGAGTGGGGCTGAGAGACTTCAAAGAAGTGTGACTGGCCCAAGGTCACCCAGCAGCTGCATGTGGAGGGGCGGAGACATGAACCCGGTTCACCAGATTACAAGTCTACCGCTCTTAACCACTACACCACACTGGCTGCACACTGCAGCTAATAAAGTGGAATGTTGAATGCTGTACTCTCTCTAGTGATATATCATGCCATTATCACATGCAGCCATTCTGTTTTATTTCACACCCTTTGGAGCTATTTTTGTGACCCCACATACCCCACACAGCCATTTTGTGATTGGCAGTCCCAACACTTCTTCAACATTTGAAATGTGCCCACTAGTCCCAAACATTTGACACTGTTTCAAGGAATTTCATTGGTGTTGAGGAATATAAAGATTTAGTTGGCTGTTTCAACCTTTTCTGGGATTAATACAGAACTGTTCTTGATCTTAAAATCTGCTGCAGCTGACTGCAGTACACAGTTTCTTGCACATAATAACATCCTGTTATCTTTTTATAGGCACATGAAATAAAACATATATTTCTCTTAAAGAGAGAGAGAGAGAGAGAGAGAGAGAGAGAGAGAGAGATGGAATAAGAATGATAAATCACTTGTTCAATGAAAAGCCAAAATATGCTTTTATAGAACTGGCATTATGAAAGGGAATGTTTAGCTACAAAAGCAGTTGTGAAAGTCTTGTATGATATTCTTCTTCCGTTCAGTTTGTAAGTTGCCTCTTAATAACAAATCAAACAAAGAAAGAAAGAAACAGGAACATAGATCTCTGCTGAGAGCATGATTTGTGACTGAAGTACCAAAGCAATTCAGCAGTGAATTGGGATTCATGTCCGCTTTAAAAAGGAAGTCATCAACTCCATTACTTCTAATATCAAGCATGATTGTACCTTCTATGCTAAATCACAAAATGCAGCATTGCAAACCTTCCCAGCCATCATTTCTTTCATAGCAGCAAGAGGACAAATAGGTGCAATTTGTCTATTTTACTAGAATATTAACAAACTTGGTCACAATCTACTCTAATAAATAATCTAGTTTGTCTGTGGAAATATTGTGGAATAGCCTGTTTTCTAGGGTGTGTTTGCTATGTTGTTGGTTTAACATTCTCATGAAAAATTTGCCATTGATTTCAGATACTGTCTCATTATATTGTGTGCCACTGTATTTGAGGCTGTGCAGTGTTTTGATGTTCCAAGTTTTAATACTGCAAAGGTCACCCTTGAGCATAGAAAGGTTAAGAGGTTACTAAAGGAATCCTTTATTCCCCCTCCCAAATCAATTCTCTGAAACCTAATGTGACATTCTCAAACATCTCTACATCTGTTTTCTTCATTAATAGAGAAAACACAGTTTTTATATTGGCACTTGCTGTTAGCAACATTATAATATAATGAGGACATATATTGCAATTCCATTAAAACCTGAACTTCAGGCATTAATTTGTGTGTGTGTGAGAGAGAGAGAGAGTTGTCTGTGTGAGTTGTCTCTGTGTGTGCAATGCAGTAGCGTGAAATTTATTTTGTATGTTGTCAGCCTCAACACTGATCTGTTCTGCAAAACCATGACCAACAAGTCATTAAGTTATATTTATGCTATGGAGAAGAAGAAGAAGAAATATTATAGCCCTTACCACTTTATACAATTTCTGATAGGAGAGTTTACTAGCTCTTCAAATTAGGGTATAACAACATTTTCCAAATGCAGCCATTATGACTTGGCTCCAAAGTAGCACAACAACTTCCCTTTACATAATGGTCCACCCTCTCCCGACCTGCCAAAAAGGTGAACCTGAAAAAGTGCAAGAAATTGTTTAGCGCTCCCAATTTCCTAAACCCTTAATTATGCGGCTCTATGTTACGCCATATTTTAAATTTTATGGCAGTGTAAAATTGGGTGAAGTAGTATGATGTACTCAAAATAGAACTAGGCAGTTTCAAGGATTATATATTTACAGTTAATGGCTAGATGATTCTGGACAAACTTGTTTCTTTAGGCATAATCATTTTAAGTACACGCAACCTATCCCCCCCCCCCCATTTGTGCAAGGGTTGTGTTGCAGGTCATTGCACATGATGGCAGACCGTGTATAAGCCCACCCCATCTGGTTACATCTGTTACACCCTGTTACGTCCCCTTTTCGTGGCAGTCCTGGGTTCATGGTGATGCACGCTTGCACAGCCGTGCATGCTTTGAATGTGCGCAAAATGGTTGTTGCCTGTATATCATTAAATTCTCAGTTGACACAATCACACACACAAAAAGAACATATATATGGGTCAAGCTACATCTTATGCTTAACATGTTGCTATGTCATTCGCTGGTGGGGTTTGGAATGTATGTAGCTGTTCCACTGTACAAGGGGAGAAAGCCCCGCTGAGTTGATGCACTCTCAGAGACTGATGGAATCTGATGGATACCTAAGTGCTCTGGAGGATTTTGTGGCTGATATGGCTGGTCCAGAATGCGGCAGCTAGACTGGTGACTGGGAGTGGCTGCCAAGACCACATAACACCAGTCCTGAAAGACCTACATTGGCTCCCAGTACGTTTCTGAGCACAATTCAAAGTGTTGGTGCTGACCTTTAAAGCCCTAAATGGCCTCAGGCCAGTATACCTGAAGGAGTGTCTCCACCCCCATCATTCAGCCCAGACACTGAGGTCCAGCTCTGAGGGCCCTCTGGTGGTTCCCTCCCTGTGAGAAGTGAGGTTACAGGGAACCAGGCAGAGGGCTTTCTCAGTAGTGGTGCCTGCCCTGTGGAACACCCTCCCATCAGAGGTCAAATAAACAACTATCTGACTTTTAGAAGACATCTGAAGGCAGCCCTGTTTAGGGAAGTTTTTAATGTTTGATGTTTTATTTTGTTTTTACTATTTTGTTGGGAGCCTCCCAAAGTGGCTGGGGAAACCCAGCCAGATGGGTAGGGTATAAATTATTCTTATTCTTATTAATTATTATTACTGGTTCTCCAGTCAAGGCTCCAGCCTCCTGTCTCACTATGGCAACACACTGTGCAAACTCTGAATTGGGGCTAGTCTGCTGCTGTGTTATTGTACTTTTTTTTAGTATATTTGATTTGAAGTCATAACTGTTTGAGTTAATATTATTGTTTATAGAAGAAGGTTGTGGGTTCGAGGACCCGAGCCATGCGATGTGGAATGAATACACAAGGACACGTGATATAAGGTTTATGGGCAAGGAAAGGCCACAACTTTTATTGGTTACAGCAGTGAAAAGGTATTGGCTTAGGCATTGGATGTCCACAACAAAGGGGGTTGAATCACCAGTAGGTGGAGCCTGTTGATGCCAATCCAACTATAGACACTCCCCTGATGTCACCGAGGGTCGTGCCATGGCCTCCCGCCAAGCAGGCATCGGACAGAATACACGACCGCCAGATTCCTCTAACGGAATACCCCAAAATTGAAGGCATAGGTGATGGCCACACCTAGCCCTTAGACACACCACAACACATTATTTCAATGCCTAACCTACCCACCAATACCACAAAAAAATTGTGGCAATTGCTACGAGGTAGGTGAAAAAACCAAAAGGCCTAATGCCAAATGGAAAAATTCCTACCAGGCCTCCCAGTCAACCAGGGCGACCAACCTAAGGTCCATAGCAAGGCCAAGAAGAAACGTCAACCCTAAGCTAAAGGGAGTGGAGGGTGGGTGACTCGCGATGGGACGAAGATAGACGAGAAGAGAGGCCGGGAGGGGGCTGGCGCCCAGCATATATGCTGGAGGACACGCCTCCGCAGCGGCACCTGATTGGGTGCCTGTTGATGGGCGTAGGCGCCAGCCAGGTAAGAGGGAAGGCAGGGGGCTATCGCCCCCTGCTAGGGGGCGGGACTCAGGCTCCCGCCCACAACCACTCCCCTCTCTTCCAGGGAGGAGAGTCTTTGTGACATAACCTTCCCTGGGATCATGAATTGAACATAAGTAAACAAAAGTCTTTTATAAATCTCAGTACTGTCACACTTTCCCCTATAGTCTAGAATTCATTCCCATGATAGAATCTGTTAGTTGGCTATGTTTGATCCCATATAACAGTGGCGGCAAACCTTTTAGAGACCAAGCGCCCAGACTGCAAACCAAAACCCACTTATTTATCGCTTTTTTTGAGGAGCCGCTGACCAACGTTTTGGAGCTTTTGGGGGGGGGGGCTTGCAAAAGTTGCTTTGCTTTTTTGGGGGGGATGCCTCAAAGCTGCTGAGCTTTTTATTGGGGAGAAAGAACAGAAATAAATGACCAATAATACCTTTGCTGGAAGTAACACGCAGCACCAACTTCATTGTCCGCCAAAGTGCCAAAAAAATCAGCACAATAAGGGTGAAAAAATTAATGTTGCTATGCCCAATCAGAAACAGCCACTGGAACAGCAAATTGGAAACAGACCAATCGCTGCATACAATCTCTGGCTACCTGCTACCAGCAAAAAAAGTATTTTTTTTTTAAAAAGGTTCTGGGTTTCAACAGCTGACACAAGCTGTAGCATAGGGGGGGAGTGGGGGGGGAAATGCGGGGGGGACATTGCAGATGGGCTGATGGCACGTGTGCCAGCAGTGAGAGCTCTGTGTGCCAAGTGTGGCATGCTTGGAATAGGTTCGCCACCGCTGCCATATAAAGTCAACATATATACAATGCAAACCGCACATTTGTTCTTATACAATACAAAGTACATTGAAAAGCTAAGAACTTCCTTTCTACTTGTAATATGTATGGTATTTTCAGGCTAATTTCACCTCCAGGTCAAACCTACAAAGTTATTTCAAAAGAACTGCGGCATGGGTTGCTGTTGTCTATTTTAATTAAATCACACCAAGTGAAATGCATGGGGGTGTACCAATTTCAGGTTGTCAAAAAGAGGCAAATCTGCCAAACACAAATATAAGAAGAAAATGTTTTTGTGAGATTGTAATGTGATGCATATTCTGAACATATTATGCTATAAATGACTAGAAATGGCTTGGGCGGTAAGTTGATTTTTAATTAGCCAGTTCTTGACATTGTCGTGTTCGTAAAGCTTACATTTTAAATCATCCGTCAGCTGCAAAACACCACTATGGAGCATGACATCCAATTATATTAGTAAAATAACCTGCATAAAGTAGATGGATGAAAAGCTGAAAATGATAAATTAAACTATACAGGAATGTGGACCCAAAGCACAACACAACTAGTTTTGCACACCAAAGGGAGCTTGGGACTTCTCAACTTCTGCAATTTTCATCCGGTTGGCATGATATTTTTAGACTTTCTTCTTACTACCATTTCAGATGCCTATAATCCACACAATCTAGCATCTCTCTGTGTGTGCATGTGCATAACTTTTACTGATATTGTAAGCTGCACAGGTTGTTCCAGACTATTTCAGTTTCTCATCTGAAAAGAAATATTTGAGATATGGATGATACAATCAAGAAACGAGATTTAAAAATGGATGTGCCCCACATCCCGGGGTCAGGAACTCATTTCCATCCTTTTTGGAAATAATAATTATTCATTTCATTTTTTATTTGTTTTCAAAAGCAGATGGGTACCCCATTTGCGCCTAAGGTGGGTGACTATTATGAAGCAATATGTAGAATTATTGGAAATCAAATGGCACCGCAATGATCATTTGTCCTCTTTAAATCTAAATCACAATCCAAAAAATATATATCTAGAAATCAGATTGAACTGGTTCAGCAATAAAATTCCCATATTAACTTTGAGAGAGTTGTTACTCATTACAGTTCTGCAAATCTGAGAGGGACCCCTGGGGTAACAATGTCCTTGCTGGGATGGAGTAGAGCAGGGCTCTCCACCATCACATGTAGAGGCCTAGGTGTTTGTTCCCTGTTCCCTGTTCCAGTCCTCTCACTCCACCAGAAGTTTCTGGTAGCAGAACCACCAAGCCCTCTGGTCTGGAGTTTCTGCTGCTGCTGAATACCAAATTGGTCCTTAAGAAAACCATGCTTATCCCCACAGGTATGAAGTTTACGGCATGTAATGCCTTAAGAGAGAATATTATGAAAATGATATACAGGTGGTACATGACACCAGTCAAGCTTGCAAAAATCTATCATTTGCCCGATAATAAATGTTGGAAATGTAAAGAAACTGAAGGTACATTCTTTCATTTTTGGTGGACGTGCCCAAGGATTAAGGCTTTCTGGGAGATGATATATAATGGAATGAAAAAGGTATTTAAATATACCTTCCAGAAGAAACCAGAGGCCTTTCTCCTGGGCATGGTTGGCCAATTGGTGTTAAAGAAGGACAGAACTTTTTTTATGTATGCTACAACAGCAGCAAGAATACTCATCGCGAAGTATTGGAAGACACAAGAACTACCCACTCTGGAAGAATGGCAGATGAAGGTGATGGACTACATGGAATTGGCGGAAATGACCGGCAGAATCCGAGACCAGGGAGAAGAGCTGGTGGAAGAAGATTGGAAGAAATTTAAAGACTATCTACAGAAATATTGTAAAATTAATGAATGTTAGAATGATGTTGGATTGAGGTTAAGAGGTTTTTCTCATGAAAGAATATGTAAAAATGGAATGTTAACAGGTGGAAAGTTAAAGCTATAATATATTAAGATCAAGATTAAGATAAAGGTAAAGAGGGAAAGGATTTGCTGAATAAATTAATTGAATTGGAATACAAAGAGGGGAGGTGTGGGGAGGTCCGAGAAACAAGCAAATGCAAGATATGTCATGAAGGATTGAACTGTTTTTAATTGTTTTTTACTTTTGTATTTTTATTTTTTTTATTTTTTATTTTTGTGAAAATCTCAATAAAATATTATTATAAAAAAAAGGAAAAGAAAACCATGCTTATCCATGTCTTGATTGTAGATGAGCAGGCTGATCCAGATTGTATCACCAAGACTTGAATGAGTGAGTTGGGTGGGCCTCAGCTGTATCCACCTGGCTTTTATTTTTTCTTTTCTTTTTTGAATCTTTTTAAAACTTCGATTTTACAGGTGTAAGGTTTTAACAGTTCAAGTCCATATCCGTATACAGTGGTACCTTGGTTCTTAAACTTAATCCGTTCCGGAACCCCGTTCCAAAACCAAAGCGTTCCAAAACCAAGGTGCTCTTTCCCTTAGAAAGTAATGCAAAATGGATTAATCCGATCCAGATTTTTAAAAACAACCCCTAAAACAGCAATTTAACATGAATTTTACTATCTAAGAAGACAATTGATCAATAAAATGAAAGCAATAAACAGTGTACTGAAGTCACACAATCAATCAATCAGTAGCTGAACTGGGTTCCACACAGTCACAATAACAAAAGAAACAAAAAGAGCCACAAAAATGCAAAATAAATAGCAAAAACAGAGAGACCTTAGCCTAACACTCAAAACAGAAGTGTGGCACTCAAATCGGAAGCGTAACTCAAAAACTCAAAAAGTTTGCTAACTGAAACACTTACTTCCAGGTTTGCAGTGTTTGAGTTCCAATTGTTTGAGTACCAAGGCATTTGAGAACCAAGATACCACTGTATAAAGATTTCTCTGAATCTCCAGACTTCCCAGTCCTATTGTCAACCTTTTCAACTGCATATTATTTCATAATCCATATTTTGTGTCTCTCCATATTGTCCATAGTGCTTGTTACATAACAAGTGTTATTAGAATCCTGCTAATGTTTTCATCTGCTTACAGTGGTCTCTTAAATAAATTATAAATTCTTCCCATTCTTTCTTGAAGATTTTGTCTTCCTGGTTCCTGAGCTTTCTGGTCAGTTTTGCCATTTGGGCTGTTGTGGTCCAACAGCTTAATTTGCCATTCCTCTCTCGTAGGGACTCTGTCTTCTTTCCATCTCTGGGCTAGTAACATCCATGTGGCTGTCATTGAATACATGAAAAGTCTTTTCTGCTCCTTTGGGATGTCAATACCTACAATTACTAATGAAATAGCTACTAGTTTGTTTGTTTCTACAAAGGTTATTTTAAACATTTTTTTTCAATTCATTATATATCATTTCCCAGAATGCTTTTATTACCTTACACGACCACCACATAGGGTAAAAGGTACCTTCTTTTTCTTTATGTTTCCAGAGGGTATTTGCACTTGTCTTATACATTTTTGCTAACTTACTAGGAGTCATAGAATCATAGAGTTGGAATAGACCACAAGGGCCATCGAGTCCAACCCCCTGCCAAGCAGGAAACACCATCAGAGCACTCCTGACATATGGTTGTCAAGCCTCTGCTTAAAGACCTCCAAAGAAGGAGACTCCACCACACTCCTTGGCAGCAAATTCCACTGTCAAACAGCTCTTACTGTCAGGAAGTTCTTCCTAATGTTTAGGTGGAATCTTCTTTCTTGTAGTTTGGATTCATTGCTCTGTGTCCGCTTCTCTGGAGCAGCAGAGAATACCACCGGTACATCATTTTCATATAATTTTCTTTCAGCGTACAACATGCTGAGAATTTCAAGTTGGTTTTCCATAGTCTTTCCTATCCACCTGGGTTTTCAATACAGTGGTACCTCAGGTTAAGTACTTAATTCATTCCGGAGGGCTGTTCTTAACCTGAAACTGTTCTTAACCTGAAGCTCCACTTTAGCTAATGGGGCCTTCTGCTGCCGCCGTGCCACCGTAGCACGAGATTTCTGTTCTTATCCTGAAGCAAAGTTCTTTTTCTTTTAAAAAAAATAATATTTATTACTTTTTGAACAATTTAAACACTACAAAACAAAACAAAAACAAGAACAAAAAAGGAACAATACAATACAATACAATAAGACACTACATAACACTAACATATTAAACTAACAAAACCAAACAAAAACAGTTTAAAACACTCAAACAGTTTCAATATCTTGTCTTTTATTCACTTATTTCACCGACCTCCTCGCACCTCCCTTTTTGTATTCCACTTCTATCAATTATTTCAGCAATTCCTTTCCATCTTTTTCGGTTTTCTGTCCTATAATTATCTTAACACATTCTAACCTTATTTTACCTATAATATTCTATTTATCTATTTATACTTAAATCCTTATAACATTTCTGCTAAAGCCATATAACTTCATTCCACCATTCTTTTAACATTCATTAATTTTGCAGTATTTCTGTAAATAATCTTTAAACTTTTTCCCGTCTTCTTCCACCGACTCTTCTCCCTGGTCTCGGATTCTGCCAGTCATTTCCACCAGTTCCATGTAGTCCATCAACTTCATCTGCCATTCTTCCCGGGTGGGTAAATCTTGTGTCTTCCAATACTTCGCGATGAGTATTCTTGCCGCTGTTGTTGCATACATAAAAAAAGTTCTATCCTTCTTTGGCACCAATTGGCCGACCAAGCCCAGGAGAAAGGCCTCTGGTTTCTTCAGGAAGGTCTATTTGAATAACTTTTTCATTTCATTATATATCATCTCCCGGAAAGTCTTAATCCTTGGGCATGTCCACCAAAGGTGAAAGAATGTACCTTCACTGAAGCAAAGTTCTTAACCTGAAGCACTATTTCTGGGTTAGCAGAGTCTGTAACCTGAAGCGTATGTAACCCAAGGGACCACTGTACTGAGTTAAACTGGGGGTCCACTGCTGGATGAAACAGAGACTTAATAAAGTACAACATTGATAAGGAGAGTCTCTCATATACTGGGTGTTTGGGTGGAAAAGAACCTGGATACTTTGTGAACACTTCCTTCACCACAATACCTATCCTTATCTTGACATTATATATCCTTATTTACACATTGATACAGGAGTGGTGGTGCAACATGCTGGAACTAACTTCATTGCTATGCTAGTGTCAGGGAACTGCCATCAGTGTCCGAGGGAGAGAGCAAGCTCCAAAGGGATCCCAGAGAGCGTCCCGGGAGTGGGAGGGGCAGCCCATCTTCTGGGGGAGAGAATCAGCGTAGCTCCAGTGGAGAAGGGGGGGGAGATGGGGGAATCGGTGAGGCGATCCCATGACTCCTTGCAGGGGACCAGCGGGGAGAGAAGGGGTCCTCCGCTGCCCATGCCCTCCTTGTGCAGAAGGCTTCTGCGCAGGGAGAGTAGGCGAAGACTGGGCGTCAAAGAACTTCTTTGCTGGAAGAAGTTTAAGAAACGCCCACTGACGGATTCTGCCAGCGATTGAGACGGTCACGGGCGAGTGGCTGCCCGGACAGGAAAGGTTCACTCAGGCAACCCAGCCAGACGTTGGGAGAAGCTTACGCACGAGCAACCCCTAGAACCATTACAGCTAGCTACTGCGTAATGGTGCTGAAGAAAAGATTTGTGCAGGTTGGCATTCAGGGCTGAAAAAAATCCAGTACTTTCTGAACTTTCCATTTCTAGACAATTCTGCAAATTCAGGAGCCCCCTCCTCCATTGGTTTGGCTCATCTTAAGTTTTGAAATCACCTGACTTCTTTTTTAGGGGGGTAGAGCAGATTGATACCTCTTATATCTAAGCAAGACTTTTTGGCAAGATTTTCCAGCAGATTCAGAAGTGGGGTTGATTTCAGAGGCAACAAGGGGACCAAGAGAAAAGTAGACAAAACAGGAAAAGTGATATATATTTTTTTTACTTCAGAGGTTTACACATTGATTTTCTGCTTTCATGGAGCCCTTCTCAAATGGATTTGCTTGCTGAAGAGCCCTGCTAAGCCTGGCACAGAAACCCTGCACATTGCAAAGGATTCTGGGTAGCATTCTACCATACAGACTAATTCTTTTCTACAGCAGCTTTTGCCAAACTGGTTTTCTTCAGATATCTTGGACCACAATATCTCAGCAACAGCACTGAGGCCTGCTCAGCTATCCCATTTTATTCAGAATAAATGTCACACTTCTTCCAAAATAGGTGGGCGGGCACCAGGTTGCCAAAGCTTGTGCTACAGGGTGCTAGCCAGGACTCTTGGTGTCACTTCATCCTGTAGGATCTAACACTGTACATTAGAAAGCAACTACTGTGCTCTTGCAGGTGTTGCTATGGGGGGGGGGGGAGTTCAGAAGATCAGTAGTCTTTTCTGGAAATCTTGTCGGCTATTATTGATCTTCCATTTGGGAACCCTTGATAGTTTTCCAAGGGGTCCCAAAGTTCTCCAGAACTTATTTACAAAAACAAAAACCAGTTAGAAAGTCAGTGTAAGGAACTGAATGACCTTTTTGCTCTTCTGAGTTGCTCATTTACCAATAAAGCCATCATTATCTGCAATAATCATTCTCATATTTGTTGCCACCTTGTGGCCAAAAGGCAACAGCTGCTTAGCAAAATAAAATGAACTCGAGATGGAGATCAGTTGTTTTCCAGGCTGAAACATCTATGAACTCAGCCTCCAAAGTGAAACTTTTTGGGTACACCTAGATTTCTGGTTTCAACTTCATTTTTTATATTCATAATTGTTTATGCAAACATAAAAAGGAAGACAATTGTGCTGCAAGTTCACTCGCCAGCTGACATTCACTCACAGCAAAATACTAGGGTCTTATAATGCAGCCAGTATCTCAACAACACTATATCTGCTATGTCTCTGCTCCACTTTCCTATTTTTATTCAAAATAAATAAGCAACATTTCTTCCAGCTCATTTTATTCCCTTTTCCTTCCAGAATACCACTGGGCACAGAGTGAAAATCAAGATGAAAGTGGGCTCCTTTAATTCCCTCTCTCTCGGTTTCTTTTAATTGGAGCTATTGGGAAGTTATCTTGCCTCTGGAGATATTGAACATACTATGCTCTGCTTTGTAGATGAAGGTGGCTGTTTTTCTCAGAGACGGGCAAGACAGGATCACCAGGTAGCAATCCCAAGATTCTCTCTTTACCTTTAAATCTCCTGGAGAACTGGAAGCTAGGCAGTCATGACTTCTCATCTTCTGCATCCTGATAGCCTTCTCCCCTTTGCTTAGATATAAGAGGTATCAATGTGTTTTCCCCCACCCCTACCCCCCTAAAAAAAGAAGTCAGGTGATGTAAAATCTTAAGATGAGCCAAACCAATGGAGGAGGGGGCTCCTGAATTATCAGAATTGTCTAGAAATGGAAAGTTTGTGATAGGCTGTAAACCTTGTAGTACCCAGCCATTGGGAAGACAAGGGAGGGAACCTGTACTTCAGGTATAGGGAATATAAGCTCATGCTTTGTCAAAGCCAGTGTGTGCCTACTTTGGAGACCCGCTCTTGCAAGAACATATTGTATTCAATAAACTCTTTGCTGCTTCACCAATTTTGTTCAGATTTTATTTTGAGGCTCTCAAAAGCCACTTCTAACACTATGCAACCCGGGCAGGGGCAGGGGCAGGTGGGGCAGAGGCAGGGGCACCACCCTGCAGGATTCCACCACCCAAGGCAGCTGCTTCCATCTGCCTCATGGGAGGGCCATGCTAAAAACAATATATCCTAAAAACCATATATCATAAAGACACCACAGTCTCCACTGTGCCTCATTTCCAAAAGTATTGCAAATGCGGGGTAAGTGCCTGGGTCCTGGGAATCTCACACTGCTTGAGGATTAGGGTGGCACACAACAAAATTGTGGCAACAGCTGACCTGATTTTTTATCAATAAGGTCACAGAGCCAAATGCAGAAAAGACATATACGTACAAATAAGCTTGGGCTCCCCCCCCCCTTTTGGGGGGTGCTTTTGTAATAATAATAAGAAGAAGCTCAACAACTTTCAAGGAGTCCTAGTTTTTACTTTTTGAAATATGGCAACCCTAATATAGAGCACTCCTGCCAACCTAGCAGTTCGAAAGCACATCAAAGTGCAAGTAGATAAATAGGTACCGCTCCAGCGGGAAGGTAAACGGTGTTTCCGTGCGCTGCTCTGGTTCGCCAGAAGTGGCTTAGTCATGCTGGCCACATGACCCGGAAGCTGTACGCCGGCTCCCTCGGCCAATAAAGCGAGATGAGCGCCGCAACCCCAGAGTCGTCCGCGACTGGACCTAATGGTCAGGGGTCACTTTACTTTAATATAGAGCAGGCATTGGTGTAATATGGGAGTTTTGGTGCAATTCTCCTTATTCCATCAGCTAGGGTTACGAGAAAGAAAGTTTTGAAGGATTGCAAGGAACCTTTGGCATCAACTTAAAGTGATTTGTTGTTGACTTGAATGTGTGTGTTTTTCTTTACCTTAAGGTCACAGTATTGATTCTGGCAAAATACTGTAAATATTAAAACCCCAGGTCAATAAGCTTAACACTAACCTAAAAACATCAATAAATGCTTACCATCTGCAGAGCTGAAACAAGATCCTTATCTAAGACTTGGAGACGCATCACTTTCTTGGAGCTGAGAAGTTTGAGCATGTGTGTATCTATTTTCAATGGTGCTACAATAAATATCCAAGGCTGTGAAGCTCAGCAGAATTTCAGCAGGAAGTCCCATGGAAATTAATGGGACTAGCATCCCTGTTAAAACACAAGCACACTTTTAGAGTCCGGGTGGGACAAACAATATTTTTCTGATTTTTTTTGAAAGGCAGTCCTGTTTTAAGACCCCCAAAAAATGGGTGGGGAAGGACATTAATACAGCAGTCATAAACACATGTGTCCAGAAATAAAGCTCATTGATCTAAGGCCCCATCTGCATTTAAGGCATACCACTTTAAACAGAAATGACTTCTCCTAAAGAATCCTAGAACTGTAGTTTGTTAAGAATATGGAGAGTACTTAGAAGACCCCTACTGGCCTCACAGGGACGCGGGTGGCGCTGTGGGTAAAACCTCAGCACCTAGGACTTGCCGATTGCATGGTCGGCGGTTCGAATCCCTACGGCGGGGTGAGCTCCCATCGTTCGGTCCCAGCTCCTGCCCACCTAGCAGTTCGAAAGCACCCTTAAGTGCAAGTAGATAAATAGGTACCGCTTTATAGCGGGAAGGTAAACGGCGTTTCCGTGTGCTGCTCTGGTGCCGGTTCGCCGGAGCAGCGTCGTCACGCTAGCCACGTGACCCGGAAGTGTCTGCGGACAGCGCTGGCTCCCGGACTCTAGAGTGAGATGAGCGCACAACCCTAGAGTCTGTCAAGACTGGCCCGTACGGGCAGGGGTACCTTTACCTTTACCTTTACTGGCCTCACAGAGTGAGAGTGGTTTAACAATTAATCCCTCTTCCCAGGGAATTCTGGCAATTGAAATTGTGTGAGGGGACTAGGTATCTCCTAGCAATTCTTGGCATCCTTAATAAACTACAATTCCCAGGATTCTTTGGGGGATGTCCTGACCCATTACTCTTGGGTAAAACACCAAGTCCAGACAGTTGTTAAAAGTGAACCCAATACACAAATTTATTTTATAAACATTAACAAGTTTATGGTTTCTCAGATAATATTCCTGTTAATATTCTTAACTTTAGTTTCTTTACCAGCCTATACCTTCCTAATTAGGGGACGCGGGTGTGCCTAGGGCTTGCCAATCGAAAGGTCAGCGGTTTGAAACGCTCCTGTTGCTCGGTCCCAGCACCTGCCAACCTAGCAGTTAGAAAGCACCCTTAAGTGCAAGTAGATAAATAGGGACCACTTACTAGCGGGAAGGTAAATGGCGTTCCGTGTGCGGCTCTGGCTCGCCAGAGCAGCGATGTCACACTGGCCACGTGACCCGGAAGTGTCTCCGGACAGCGCTGGTCCCCGGCCTCTTGAGTGAGATGGGCGCACAACCCTAGAGTCTGTCAAGACTGGCCCGTACGGGCAGGGGTACCTTTACCTTACCTTCCTAATATCTTCTGACTGATTATCTCAACTGTTTGACTGACTCCTCTTAATAAATTCTCTCACTCTCTCACATCAGACTCGCCCAACCCACAGACTTATCCTCTCTGTCTTGTCTCTAATTCCAGACTGACTTCCCAACCACTCTAACTCTAACTCCTCCCCTTGGGCTCCCATTGGTTAGTCATTTTACAATTAGTTAACCCTTTCCTTATGAACCCAGTATGATGTCACACCACCTAGAAGGGCAAATGCCACAGGGGCCTTATTAGACTTGGTCAAGTAAGCTCAGATCAGCTGCATAATATCTTTACACGATAAGGCGATTGGCCTCAAGTTTGGCTCGTGCTTTGTGGAAGACAGAACCAAAGTGCTTACATTCGCTCCCATATTGGTGGGCTCCTTAAGTCAGTGTGCCTGCTGACAGTTATGGTAATGGATCTCAATGGCAACAAGTAGCTGAGAAGTGCCTGGGATTTAAACTTCTTACACACAACTTCTTACCAGAGTAATGCTGTTTTGAGAGACATTATAGGTAATTAAAATGGCAGCCAGCTTCCACACCCAGTTGCCCAGAAAGACAGTTTGCACTTGTACTAGCCTTTTGCATGCAAGTCCATTAAAATTCATATTATATTATATTATATTATATTATAATAATTAAACGTACATGCCACCCTTTCTCCAAAGGAGGAATGGTGACATTTCAATGAGGAAATATTGTGCAAAAGATCAGATTAGAAAGTATTAAGAATTCAGATTTTAAGAAAGCTGAGAACATAGGGAATGAGTTTGGCTGATTGTCTTACCTTCATGGTGGGAAAAGCTATTCTGATGGGCTTCCTTCCACAGTGCTTATCCAAGAAAGAAAAGGGATTTTGAAGTTGAGCGTAACATAATGAAAGAAAGAGACACTGGGGGTATATTTCACCAGTGAAATTAGCTAAAATGTATAAAACAAGTAACAAATGTTGGAAATATAAGGAAAAAGGAGGTATTTTTTATCATTTGCGGTGGGAATGTAAGAAGGTGAAACCCTTCTGGGAAATGATTTATGATGAGATGAAAAAGATGTTGAAATATACATTTATAAAAGAAACCAGAAGCATTTTTACTTGGTATTGTAGGCATGGATATTAATAGACAAGGGAAAAAACCAATGTTTTTATATGCGACAGTGGCAGCAAGAGTGTTATTGGCACAGAAATGGAAGCAGGAAGAGCTACTGACGAAAGAGGAGTGGCAGATGAAATTAATGGACTACGCAGAATTGGATAAGATGACAGGGAGAATTCGAATCCAGCAGGACCAGAAAGTCTTGAAAGATTGGAGTAAATATGTGAACTATTTGAAAAACAATTGTAATCAACTGACTACGCTTGTAGGACTACAATAATTTTTGTAAGGAGAACTATATGAAATATTACAGGAAAAAATTATGAGAATGGATTTTACATTATGGACTATTAAAAGTAATAGTGAAAATAATGAAATGCAAGATTAAGAGATGAAGGTTAAAAATCACTAGATGTGGTTGATGGAAGTCCTAGGCTTATGGCCAAAATGTTGTATAAGATGAGAGGAGATGTTATGCTTGGTTTGGAAAATATATATAAAAACTAATAAAAATATTATAAAAGAAAAAAGAAAAGAAAGAGACACTGGGGGAAAGCTGTCGAAAAAAATTCTGGCCGAGTTCCTGTCCCTTTAAAGGCTTGAAATATGCAAAAATGTGGCAGATAAAGTGATGTGAAATGCTTCGCATGCTAAATGTTTCCTTGTCAAGCAGCTGTTAAAGGCATAGGAAGACGTCCAGGAAAGAGGTTTGCCATGCAAGTGTCTGTCAGGGGGCAGAAAAGTGCGACAAGTTTTAATGTAACAAATAATTGTGTTTAAAACATTGCTAACTAACAAGCATGCCAGTTTTAATTTAGGAACCATTCTTCTTTTGTTTCTTTGTTTCTTTGTTTTTAAGCATCTGAAGTCCCATTCTAACATTTATTTCCTTCTCTGTGGACTTCACTCTTTTTCTGTATCTCATACCTTACTCTCTTCTGCTTTCCCTTTGCCAACTGCAGGTCTCATGCCTCAGTTGCTAATAATAATAATAATAATAATAATAATAATAATAATAATAATTTATTATTTATACCACGCCCATCTGGCTGGGTTTCCCAAGCCACTCTGGGCTGCAGAGTAGTTATCTAGAGATGCTGCGTCGTTTGTCTTTCTGTACATTCCTTTCTCAACCACCCTGGCACCTGGAATGTTAAGTGCGTCATCATGTCCTGACCTTCCTATCTATCTGTATGCATCCTCTCCTTATCACCCTGGACTGGAATGTTAAGTGCACTCTGTACGTTCTCTGAGTCTCACCATATCAATCACTATAGATTGTTTACTAAGGAAGTCTCCATGCCTGTCTAACTCTGTGTTCCCTCTATCTAATGATGATTAATGTCTTATACGCAACCCTTGTAACCCTTGCATACGCATTCGTGTTAAACCAATCAGCAGCAAGCACATGCGAGGCAATGCTGTAATATTCAATAAAAGGGACTCTCTGAGACGTGCTCGAGGAGATGCCTCCCAGATGACACCCACTACTCGTCTGTTGTTTATTCCAACCCAACACTGGGCAGCCTCCAACAAAGTATTAAAATACAGTAGTCTGTTAGACATTAAAAGCTTCCCTAAAGATGGCTGCCTTCAGATGTCACCCCAAACCATCTCTTTCTGTGTGCTCACTTATCTTTGCAACCCACATATAACCCTACTTTTTAGGTCTCCCTAAACAGCCATATCTTATTGCTCCCTCTTCCCTATAACATTGCTTCTGTCCTCCTCCACCACAACCTTCTATCTCTGTTGCCTGGGCCTTTTTTTCTTCCTACACTCCGTAGTAGTTTATCTCTTTCGCAGCAGCACCATCTATCCCTTCCATCTTTCCTGCAACATACAAGCCTTATGGTACCCACATCACTTCTTTTGCCTGTCTCCCCCCTGTTTCCATTTCCACTCTTCCTTGATGAAGTCAGTGGTCACAGCATTGAAATCTTTTCCTGACCCAGCAGTCCGCACACTCATATGTTGATCAGCCTTGCAAGAGGATGGAGAAAGATCTATCAATTCCATTAAGTGCATCTCAATATAGGGAGAAGATGACAACATCCTTCCTATCTTCTATTGACAGATATGTGTGTGTGAGAGAGAGAGAGAGAGAGAGAGAGAGAGAGAGAGAGAGAGAAACTTTTTTCTGTTGAGCCCCAAAAAGATGTAAAAGTATTTTTGTATGCCACAACTGCTGCTCGGATCTTGTTAGCCAAAAAATGGAAAATACAAGAATGACCAATGGTAGAAGAATGGCAGATGAAGATGATGGACTTTATGGAGCTGGCTGATCTCGCCGGGAGAATCCGCGACCAAAAAGAAGAGGAATATCAAGAAGAATAGAATAAATCTAAAGACTATTTGAATAAATATTGTAATATTAAAGACTTGTGACTACTTGAAAGAATTAATTAGGCTTAGGATTAAATCAGGACTAAATAAATAAATAAGAAACAATACGATAAGTTAGGAAATATGATTATGACCGGATTATTGTTATATGAAATAATGATATTGGAAACTGCTACATTCAATTACAAGGAAATTCAGTTGGAAGAGATTAGAGGAAGTCAAGTAAAATGTTTATGAAGTTGGATTTTAATTAATTAACTAAGTTTTATTGTATCTATGTATGTGGTGGTATAGGTGGGGTTGGAAATATTTTATTTCTTTTCTTTTTTCTTTTTTTCATTATTGTTTTTTTTTCTTTTTCTGTTATGTTAAAGTTATGTTTTTATATGAAACTTAATAAATATTATGGGGAGGGGGGGAGAAACTTTTTTCTGTTGAGGCCATTTTCCCTCAGGGTCACAGGTCAGTGTCTACCCTTGCCACATGTACTTCTGCAAAGCAGTCAGAAGCAATTGCAAACCATAGTTATTCAGCACCCCTTGAAAACCTGGGTGGAGCCGTGGTACAAATGGCCCATGGACGTAGTGTTGTACAAGCCCCATTTTTAATAGATTTATTGTCTGGGAAGCAGAAGATCACCTGACTCCAACCCTGTCTGTAGTAGTGATGGTAATGTGGAACTACTTCTGTGGCATTGCTGGTTTGATTAGTTCAAAGGTAGTCACTGAGGGCTGTTCTGGTAGTCTACAATTCATATGGATTCAAGCTGTCTACACAAAAGAACCCTGGGAGTCTGAAATTCAAGACACTTATTGCATTGAACAAGTTGAGAATGATGTATTGGATGTTTCCTGCTACATTTCTGATGCATTGTAATTCTGGACAACTGTTGCTGGCATCCATCTGTCTCGAGACCAATGGACCACACCTCTGTGGGTGAAGCCAAACCGTTACATTAGCAGTACTGAAATGACCTCTTCAGGTTGCCAGCCTGGGCAGTGTGTATGGAGGTTCTGGGCTGCCTAGATGACCAGATCCCACTGTTGGCCTCGCTGATGTGGTACAAAGGAGAGCAGAGCAATATGTTCAATACCAGCCTGGCTGCAGGAGTTGCTGGAAGGAGGCGCCATCCAACTCTCTTAGGGACTCCACTCTGGATTTGTGTATGGTTTACTCCTTAGCCTTTCCTTTCCCCAAAGATATCCCACAAGGCAGAAGTGGTTTAAGAGTTTCCCTTCTCCTAGATGGGCTACTTTACCTGATGGATGAGCCTCATCTGCCCCTCACTTCCCTCTATACCACTTGCAGGAACCACCTTATTGGCCATTGGACCCACTATTGTTCTTGTCTGCTCAATCTACCAGAGCCTCTCTTCACATGCAGGGGAAGTCCCTAAGTCACTGAGGGTTTGAGACCCTTTGGCTACCTTCACCTAGTTTATCCAACCAGTCAGAGTTTCCTGTTTCCCAGGGTGTGGCCACTGTCACGTGCTGACAGCTTCTGGGAGCTACTGGTGAGAGCTAAGTGCAGGCTGGGGACCAAAGGTGGACAAACTACCTCAGAAGGACCATGATGTGTCCCTCACTAGAGTAATACCCCATCACTAACACCCTATGCACCCCAATCCAGGACAACTAAATCAACTGTAATAACCAAAGGGACACTTTTCTTAGGAACAAATCCAGGTTTCCAGACCAATAATACCAGGTGACTGACAGCAGCCCTGCAGGCCTGATATGCTGCCAGACTGAGCTAATGGCCGGTCTACCCCATTTCCTGGTTACAGAACAAATGCAATCAAGACACTCAAATAGTAACTTCCGATTTGGCATTGAAATCGCAGCACTCAAGATTCTCATTTGAAATCCCAAGCGATGGCAGGAAAATATTCCCAGTCCAACCTCATAGATTGGTAGGAGTTGGCAGAACAGCAGCAGCAGCAACAACAACAACTGTTAATGAAATAAATGTGAATGGGCCATGTTCTTTTTAACGGTGCCTTCTCATAAACATTCCATAAAACAGAAACAGTACACTGATGTAAATCTAATCAATGATTTTCGGAATGAATAATTTATCTGGTTCTATTGATCATAAAGATGTACAATCCGTCTCCTGAGAAAAGAGAAAGATGGGAAGAGCTGGAGTCAGGAGGGTAATTGTTTAAATGTGTTCTCCGCAGCAGAAATGTTGCTTTCGTAGCTCTGTTGCAGCACCACTTGCTTTCTTGTTCTTCTCCTGTAGCAATCAAAACCATGTACTCTTCGAAAGATCACTGGCTATATTCTAAAGTTATGTAGTAGAAACAGCATAACTAAGTTCTTGGGACCTGAGTTAGCTAGGTCTGCATCATGGTTAAAGCCAACAATGGGCATAAACCCGTATTATCTTTTTTTGGGGGGGGGGGTTAGATGAAGAGGGAGCCTGTAAATACATTTTTATTCCTGAGCCACCTTTCAAAAATGTCCTATACTTTGTATTGTATACTATACATCTAATCGTGGATTAGATAAATGAAATAAATGGATTTAAGTTCATTCATATTTTTAAACTTTAGCTCCAAAGTTTGCTTTCTCTGTTTAACATTTTTCCAATCTTCAGTTTAGTTCTCTTTTGTCCACATCAATGTGCAATTTAAAAAGGAGACATTTTAGTGCGCCCCCCAATACACATTTGTGTATGCTATTTCCCCTAATATAATGAATCTTGCATAATTAATATATGAAATATATTCCCCTAATATATACATTTTTGCATACTTTTTTTGTTGGAGAATTCCATTGCAATATTCAGAGAAGTGCAAATTTTGAAAGATTGCTGCATTTCGGTTTGTACCCTGCTTCTGGAAATGCAAATTAGGCCCGTTCATATTCGGATAGGAACCAAAGCAATTTTCTTCCCTGTCCTGCTTGCAATATATTGAAATAAGTATATGTGCAAATTCTGAACATGCTCTCTTGAAAGAGAACTGGATAGTTCCAATACCAAATATTGTATACACTGATGGGGGTGGGGAGAAAAAATACAGATATAGAATTGGGTCTAATGAGATGAAACATCTGACAGCAGCCATTTCAAATTTGGTGCAGATAAAAATCAATACAAAGTTGGAGAGAAAATCACGCTAAAAGGTCCATTGACAGGCTACAGGTCTCAGGATCCTCTATCAAATGAATGGCCTGATCTGGGTAGGTTTTTAGCAGTAAACATGGAAGAAAACAATTGAGGAGGTGTAGGTTTGGCCTAGCGCAACCAACCCTTCCTGTGAGTCTTTGCAGGGGTACTCCTGCCTTTGAGGGCAGCCCAGTTGGGGCTTGATTGCCCAGATTAGGAGCCCCATTTGCCACAGGCGGTGGCCATGGAGACATTTAGCCTAACCTGGTTGAGGCAGGTACAACGTGGTTGAGTTGGAAGAATATGATGGACCAAATATTGCTGAGGGCAACGTGGTTGAGTTGGAAGAATGTGATAGACCAAATACTGCTGAGGGCAACGTGGTTGAGTTGAAAGAATATGGCGGACCAAATATTGCTGAGGGCAATGTGGTAGAGTTGGAAGAGTATGATGAACCAAATACTGCAGAGGGCAATGTGGTTGAGTTAGAAGAGTATAATGGACCAAATACTGCTGAGGTGTCCTATAGCTAGATTTGGTGCTGTATGCTGGTGAGGGTCTGGTGGGGGAAATGTTTCTTTGGAATTGTTCCTTTGGGGTTATATCTTGGTGTAAGAGGATTTTTTATTGTTGTTTAAGAAGGTTTACTGTATGATGGGGTTTTTTTGTTGCTGTTTGAGGAGGTTTTCCTGTTCTGTTCAAATAAAAATATATTTTCCCTTCTATATTCTCTTCCAAAGATCCTTTCAGAACCTGCAGTGTTAACTGGCAGAACAAGGTTCTGGCCATGCAAACTTGCAGTCTGATTTATTTTCCCTCCCTTGTTTTGACTTTTAGGAAATCTTGCTCCTTATAAGCCAACAATTTGGTTAAGTGCAATCAAGATTTTACAAAGATTTAATTTTTAAAAAAATCTTGCACTAGAGATACTATAAGTAGGCGCATAGTAATTCACATAGTGAAACTCAGTCAATCCTTGTATGTCTTTTCCAGCTCAAGAAGCAGAATAGCATTGAATGGTAGTAGAACAACGTTATTTAAAAAATCACTTCAAAAGGTTACAGCATCTTTCCATAAATTAACTCTGGGGGATGAAGTCCATTATTAAAAATGCACTTTTTTTGGCTTCATAATAATCCTCACAGTGGTGTAATAGTAATTTGGATCTGAATCCATTCATCCTGTATATATTATCATAATCATAGCTTGTCATTCTATACAGAAAAACATAACTGTATATTTAGATTAGTTAGTCTTCCAAAGTCTTGAGAAACTAGGTTCAAGAGGTAGCACACAATGCTAGATTAGATTAGATTAGATTCATGACACATGTTGGTGCCATTCCTGAGGAACTTCAGTATTTTCATCGGTTCTTTAGTTATAAGTTTGCAGTTCCTGTTCTTTTGTGACAGGGGTCACAGAAGTGGTCTTAAGGCTCTCATTGAGAGACCTCTTCAGAAAGATTGCCTGCCCCACTGCCCAGTGTCCATGTGCACACCACATATTTAGGCAAGACGCCTATGCAGACATATTTAGGCAAGACACCTATGCAAATATGACTCTATGCATCAAGGCTTCTACACAATCGGGAGCCCCAATTGTGTCGAATTGCAGACCTGTACAAGTGAAGCCTTCCCTGCTGCAAACAATCATAAGGTAAAGGTAAAGGTACCCCTGCCCGTACAGGCCAGTCTTGACAGACTCTAGGGTTGTGTGCCCATCTCACTCAAGAGGCCGGGGGCCAGCGCTGTCCGGAGACACTTCCGGGTCACGTGGCCAGCGTGACATCGCTGCTCTGGCAAGCCAGAGGAACGCCGTTTACCTTCCCGCTAGTAAGCGGTCCCTATTTATCTACTTGCCCCCGGGGTGCTTTTGAACTGCTAGGTTGGCAGGCGCTGGGACCGAGCAACGGGAGTGCACCCCGCTGCGGGGATTCGAACCGCCGACCTTTCGATCGGCAAGCCCTAGGCACTGAGGCTTTTACCCACAGCGCCACCCGCGTCCCAGGCGCAAACAATCATACTCTACGTGTTACTACTTGGAGGTGAGCCACACCAGAACGTGGGGGGCTACGGTGCTGCATGGCCCCACTTATCCTTCAATAAACCACGTGTGCATAGAAATGTGATGAACCAGAACACAGCAAAGTCGGGGACCATTTCACACAGGGGTTCCATTCCTGGCCCCTGTATATGTCAGTGGAGCACATATAAATGCACCCATAGCTGGATTAACACAGGCACTGGTCTATGGGCCCCACATCTTTTAGGGGCCCCAAAACAAAGGATCAAAATACTATTTTTTGTGTAATAAAAATGGTTTATTAAAATTGTTGGTTGGTAAAATCAAAAACATATTAGGAGATAATTTGCGAGGAGGTCCTGAGATTTCAAATGCTTCCATGGGGTTTAATCCAGCACTGAGCGTGCTCCACCCCATTATGTCATGAACCCCCCACCCTGCTCCCCACAGATTTTTAATTTATTAAGCTGTAATACACAATCTTGTAAGTAATTCATATTAAATTTAATGGGTCTTACTTTAAGTAGGTATACATAGGGTTGCACTGTAAATCTAACCAATTAATCAACATTGATGTTGCAGTCCTGTATCCACCAAACTCCTTTGAAGCCTGCAGAAATAGGCTGTTGGGATTAGCGAGATGCAGACAGTTGCAGCTATTACTCTAAGGTACATGGGAAATTTCTGAGGGAGCAGCAGGCCGTGCAGGCCATTAATACACCTGACAAACAGAGCTCAAATGGTGAAATAAGCCACTTTCCACCTATTAAGGGAGGCTATTGTAAACCTAAATTATTAAAGCAAAGAAATGTTCATTGTCTCGAAGGGAAACAAATTCCCCAAGTCTTGAAAGGTGCTCCTTTAAAGAGTCAGATCAGTGGAAGGATCAATAGACGAGGCACAGCTTTAAAAAGATTATAACCCAAAGAGATGTTGTGATGCTTAAGTCTGAAATGTGTGCTGGATTATTTTATAGGACAAACTAGAAAAAGAAGATAAAGGGACTGTTCTTATCCAGCTCTGCTTGCAGCTATATAAAGGGGAAAAAATATTGCAGTTCGGCACAAGAAACAAGTAAAAGGGTTTATTATTTTTCCAGCCAGTGCTGTATTCTGCAATTAAACATAAATATCTAAAACCATAGTGCTTGGATACTCCATCTCCCTCTTGAACAAGATTAGATTAACGTAATAGCCTCTGCTACCAGTATGTCTAAAACAGATTGACGTACCAATGGAGAACCACAGAGCCATTTAATTGATAATTCTTCTATGAAATAGAAATGTTGCATTAAAGTTGGCCTGATAGTCAGGTTCCCCTCGGAGAATATATTTATGCTAATAAAACACACTTGCATAACCAGAAGTGCTTTAGAAATAAGCACAAAATAAGAAATAGTTTAGGAAGCTTAATGGGCAGTAAATTAAGGAATCTGTTAACCGTGGGCTGTATACTTGTGCATGGAAGTAGACTGCATTTTAACTTGACAATGGACATATTTTTAGCTCTTATGAAACGTCGAGGCCTCAATTCAGCTGCAGACACACTTTTTAAAAAGGCTCTTTGTAACAAATGGTATATGAGTCCAGAATGCAGATGAAGATGTGAAAGCCATTGAAAGCATCATGCTTCAGATAAACAGCATCCATGTTCCCATGCACGTATCAATGCACATCTAACTACACTCACAGAAAAGTGATATGTAAACAGATCTCCTTAAATGGATTGGAGACCCTATTTCTGTCTTCCAGGGCCTGTAGTTCCATTACCTTCTCTCTATGAACTAGATCCCAGTTGTTCCCATGTAACATTCAGAATCACTTGCCAAAGCCAACCGAATCAAAGTTGGAAGGGACCCTGACAGTCATCTACCATATTATTTGCTCTATAAGACTCACTTTTTCCCTCCTAAGAAGTAAGGGGAAATGTGTGTGTGTGTTAGAGAGCGAATGCAGGCTGCGCAGCTATCCCAGAAGCCAAAACAGTAAGAGGGATCGCTGTGCAGAGATCCCTCTTGCTGTTCTGGCTTCTGAGATTCAGAATATTTTTTTTCTTGTTTTCCTCCTCCAAAAACTAGGTGCGTCTTATGGTCTGGTGCGTCTTATAGAGCGAAAAATACGGTAATTCAAGCGCCTGCAATCTAGGAATCTCAACTAAAGAATCCAACCTCTGTTTAAAATCCTCATTTCAGGGGGGATAAATACACGCAGGAGATGCTCCCTGAGGTCCATTTGTTGATTCATGACTTGCTAAATAAATCATAATACAGTAATAATAACAGCACAAATGTTATTTACTGTGCATATTTGTTTAAAATTAGAAAAAGTCAGGAAGGCATGAT
Organism: Podarcis tiliguerta; assembly: GCF_965153285.1. NCBI lineage: Eukaryota > Metazoa > Chordata > Lepidosauria > Squamata > Lacertidae > Podarcis > Podarcis tiliguerta. The sequence goes on along the minus strand of NC_139542.1, from coordinate 62,868,824 downwards.
CTATGTATGCAAATACTGAAGAGCTGGTATGTTGGGAGGCATTCAGCTGGGACCCTGATACTAAGAATTACAACTCTGAACTGGAGGACAAGCAATGATTGGGAACTCTTTCATATTGCTTGACATCTCCACTTGACATCTCACTCTGTTAAATTTAGAAAGTATTTTTCTACAGACAACCAGTTTCCAATAAATTTGGCGATTGCATGGAAGAAGAAAATAGATACAGCAGCTACTGGAAGCACAGGCAAAAAGTCAAGTTGTTCTCTCTAGATGTTGACAGTTCTCTTCCATGAATGAACAACAAAAGAAGGGTGTCTGGTGTTCATAATTCCATCTATTTGTTAAAAGCTCAGGAAGTCTAGTTAGAAACATTCAGTGCTCCTCAAGTCAAGCAAAATGGGTAGCATCATTATTCTTCAAGCATCTAACAGGGTAGGAGGTTACTTTTGCAGCACACATTCTGGCTTTCTCTTTGTGCTGTTTTCATTTTATATAATGCAATATATGCATGCAACCCCAGCCATTGAGCTCTTGTGATGTCCTAAAATATTGATTCACAAGCATTCTAACTTAACCTCAATGTGGAAGTGTCAATTGTTAAGATGAGTGTTGATGAACACTGCAGCTTCTGTTTACTAGAGAAGTCAAGGGTCAGTTTGGCTGGCCAAGTGTCGGGGGGACGATATAGTTTTGTCTGGAAAGATAACAAAGCATGGGCAAATAGGAAATCATGGAGATGGAACTGAATGGGAAGAGAACAAAAGTGGAAGCGTGGAAGAATAGGAAGTAGTATGGGGAAAATCAGGATAGAACCAGTAGGAAGAATATGAGCCTGAGCAGACAAGAAACAAAAGGGATTAGGGAAAACTTTGCATACAGTCTAGACCAGGGGTCTGCAACCCGCGGCTCCGGAGCCGCATGTGGCTCTTTTACACCTTTGCCGCGGCTCCGGGGCAGATACTAGCGAGGGGAGGAGGCGCATTGTGTGCCCCGACACTCCCCACTGTGGCGGGCGCTGTACTGGCTGTGACGTCGCATGGGGGCGGTGCATGCATTAGTCACGCACCATCCCGACGTCACCTTCCCGCCCGCTGTCAGATCGCAGCTCCGGAGATATATTTGTTTTCAATGTCGCAATGGTTTTGCGGCTCCCAGTTTTCCCCCCCTTCGGAAACAGGTCCAAGTGGCTCTTTTTGTCTTAAAGGTTGCAGACCCCTGGTCTAGACTAATGAAGGGTGTGGACGGGAAAGGAATGCTTAGGGATGTAGAAAAGGCAGCAAAGCACTAGTGGGGAGAAAGGATAAAGTTCACATGTTGAACTAAGCATCCAAATCTCTTTCTCCATGTGTCAGTATTAACACCCACCAATCAAACAGGTTATCTCAAAGGTCTACAACTGGACAATTTTGATTGCCTCAATTAGACTGGTGGATGAAGTACCGTATTTCCTGTGGTAACTGAGCAATCCTAGGGTAGCTTGCTTACTAGCACAAGGTAATTTGGATGCTTATTTCCTTGAAATGGTGTACTTGTGTGCATTCCTCAAAGCTGCTGAGTCTTATTGTTCTCATGAACTACCGTATTTTTCGCTCTATAGAACGCACTTTCCCCCCTCCAAAAATGAAGGGGAAATGTGTTTGTCTCCTATGGAGCGAATGCAGGCTTTCGCTGAAGCCTGGAGAGTGAGAGGGGACAGTGCGCACCGACCCCTCTCGCTCTCCAGGCTTCAGGCAGCTATCCGCAAGCCTTCTGAGCTCGGCGGGGAGTTCCCCCCGTGCTCCAAAGGCTTGCGGATAGCAGCCTGAAGCCTGAAGCCCGGGGAGCACAGCGCCAACTCCCGCTGCTCTCCCCGGGCTTCAGGCAGCTATCCGCAAGCCTTCAAAGTTCCCGCCGGGCTCTGAAGGCTTGCAGATAGCATCCTGTTCTGGGGGCTGGGGTCGGGGGAAGCTCGGGCTTCCCCTGCCCCAGCCCCATGGCTAAAAACAAAGCCGCACGCAGCCTCTCCCGGCTGGAGAAGTTGCACGTGGCTAAAGAGGAAGCCGCTCGCTGTCTTGCCTTCTTTGCTCTTTGGAGCTGGGGGGAAAATGGTTTTTTTATTACCCCCCCCTAAAAACTAGGTGCGCCCTATGGTCCGGTGTGCCCTATGAAGCGAAAAATACGGTACCTGTCTTTATGGAGTGTACCTCTGGGGGAGAAGTCAAACTGCTGCATTAGCAGCACCTAAGTGACCTCCTCAGGGCAATGTGCAGGTAGATCCTGGGCTGCCCAGATGACAAGACCCCCTTCTTGACCTCATTGATGTGGTTTGAATTAAAGCAGAGCAATATGTTTGGCACCAGCTTGGCTATAGGAGTTGCTGAAAGGAGGCTCACAAGGCACCATCCAACTATCCACTACAGATTTGTGTAGGGTTTACTCTGTAGCCTTTCCTTCTCCCAAGGATATTCTGTAAGGTTCAGTGTTTAGGATCAGTGTTTTCCTTTTCCTAGATGGGCTATCTTCCTAGGTTGATGAGCCTCATCTGCTGAGTGTGATGTATCAAATTTGAGGTGTTGCTTCATAATTCCAGGACTATACAATGTCTGGTGAATTGTCATGTGGCACCTAAATGCATTCGCCTTTTTCACTAATGGAGTTCAGGTGACAAATTTAGACTCAGCTGTTTCAGAGAACATCTGGGACAATGTATATTTAGGTGTGCCTGTGACTTGTCTGATTATGCTCTGTCCTTGGTGCTGTTTTTATAATGCTGGTATTTTATTATGACTAAAGTACTGTTGTTTCGATATTGTTGTTGAATTGTCTTCTAAATCTTTAAAAGATGGAAAACCTTAAGGTGGGGTTTGATAATATGTGGAGGTTATTCCACAACATCCCTGCAGAGTAGGTTAGGAATCCAGAAGAGATAGTAACTGGCCTGGGGATATCAAGTGAGCTTCATAAATGAGGAGAGATTTGAATCCAGGTTTCCCTTGGGCACTCTAGACTCATTCATTCAAGCAACTTGGTAACTTGGCATTTTAAAAACTGGAATATATGCTATGAGGTCTGAGATACCGAGAATTTCAGCACAGGTTTTTACAGGGTTTTTTTGTAACTCGCTCTACATGGTGCTGCCCTTGAGACTGACCCAGAAACCCCAGCGGGTGCAGAATGCCGCAGCGAGACTCCTTATGGGGTCTTCGCTGCGAGATCACATTCATCAGGTACTATACCAGCTGCACTGGCTCCCGGTGGAGTACAGGATCAGGTTTAAGGTGCTGGTTTTAACCTTTAAAGCCCTATACGGCCTAGGATCCTCGTACCTACGGGACCGCCTCTCCTGGTATGTCCCACAGAAAAACTTGCGGTCTGCAAATAAAAATATCCTGAAGATCCCAGGCCTCAGAGAGGTTAGGCTGGCCTCAACTAGAGCCAGGGCCTTCTCGGCCGCAGCTCCAATCTGGTGGAACGCTTTGTCACAAGAGACTAGGGCCCTGCGGGACCTGACATCTTTCCGCAGGGCCTGTAAGACAGAGCTGTTCCACCAGGCCTTTGCCTCTGGCAATCTGCACAGAATCTTGCTTAATGGTTGCCATCAATTTGATTGACTGGAGGGCGGGGTATAAATAAAATTTATTATTATTATTATTATTATTATTAACAAATCCATCCCCCATTCTTCCTGAGTATTGTACTGCAGAGGGGCAGCCATTTTGTTATACAAATTTATATGATGTGTGGTTGCTTCCCACACCATTTTTAAAGCTTTTTTTGTACTAGGCATGACACAAAAGCTTTCCAAGGAAAGGAAAAATAGCAAACAGCCCTCAGTACAACTGATAAGCACTCATTAATTTGGGGTTTTGTGGTGACTGTTTTATGTGTGGATTTTTTTTACCCATAAGTTTTCCCATACATTTCCTACCCAACCCCCATCCCACAGGAACAAAGTGGGATGGGCTTTAAGGCATCCATGGATGAAACAGGATTGGATGGACTAACATAAATTCATTTGCCATAGTCTGAGATCAGCCAATTCTGTATGGGCTGACTTGCCGACAAGGAATAAAGGAACTGTCAAGATGGAAGTAAAGTGTAAGCATAAATTTGAAGAAGACCTGCAGATGGGACATGGAGAAGAGTTAAGAGCCTCGGATAGAAGATCACCAGGCTGATGGGCTATGTAGAACTGATAGAAAGGACTGACAGAATCCGAGACCAGGGAGAAGAGATGGTGGAAGAAGATTGGGGGAAAAAAATTAAAATCTATTTAGAGAAATATTGTAAAATTAATGAATGTTAGGAAATGTTGGAATGAAATTACATGACTTTAGTAGAAATATTATAAGGAGTTAAGTATAAATAAACTTTAAGGTTTTGATGATAAGATAAGGTAAAAATAAATTAAGATAACTAAAAGATAGAAAGCAGTGAAAGACGGAAAGGATTTGCTGATATAATTAACAACTGGAATACAAAAATGGGAGGTGTGAGGAGGTTGAGGAAATAAGTTAATGAAAGACAAGGATTTTGATGTATTGTGCTTCTTTGTTTTTGATGTATTTTTTTTGTGTGTGTGTTTTGATGTATGGTTTTTTTTGCTTTTTTCTATGTAATTTTTTATTCTTTTTTCTTCTCTTCTCTTTTCTCCTTTTTTTCTTTTTTGTGTAACTTTTAAACTTCTAATAAATATTATTATTTTTAAAAAAAGAGTAATCAGCCAATTCTGGTGTTCCGAACAACTGGTTCAATTATGCATTTCTCTCTCTCTCTCTCTCTCTCTCTCTGTTTCATCTTCTTGTTCAGATATAAGAAGTGCTCCCCACCAGCCAGAAACACACACCATTTCAGCCGAGGAATGCCCAGAGGGTTATTCTAGGGGAATGATGGAAGATAAGGTAAGTAGAAATTCTAGGCAACTACAAGTTTCTTCTAGGATTTTCTTGGAATAGCAAAGAAATATTTAGGTGAAAACATCCATCATTAATAGCCTTCCAGATGGCTATGTGCACTTAGAGAAAGATGAATAGTTACAACGCCAATAAAAATGTGAATATAATAGCGTAATTTTATATAATTTCCATTGTAATTGAAAGGTTTAGTAGGCGTGATTGATGCCAGTAGAAATGTACCAGTTATGAGGTACCTCAAATGGTGTGCCCATGGGTAATTAACAGGGAAGTAATCTTGGCCAATATAGTATTGAATATTCCCTAATCAAATGACACCCTGAGCATTGCAATCAAAAGAAAAGGTTTGCCGTTTTCGACATGCAGTAGTTAGTGAGTCCTGCCATCCTGTTTTGTTGAAATATATTTCATTAAAAGTGTGTTGTTGACAAAGTTCTTCCCCTGTTGGATGCATTTTGATACTCCTAATGCTACATAATTCAATGAGTGTTATATTGTGTAAGTCCCAAAAAGTTCTTCAGTGGCTATTTCTAAAACTATCTGTTTTCATGCAGGTTTCTTCCACTATGTTATCTGAAGGTGTTCCTATTTTTCAAAGTTCATCCACACAAAAAACACAGATAGGTGTGCCCCTTTCCTTGACTTGGGGCATTCTCAGTTCTCATATTGCCTGAAGAACACAATTTACATGGCTAAATGACTTTGGTACAAACACACAATATTCCTTGCAGCCGACAATCTTGTATGCAGACTTCAGGAATATGGGATCTACTATGCCTTTTACCAGAGCCCACAGCAAATGGAGACAAGTGCAAAATACACTTAGAATTAAAGAATTCTGGGTGTAGTCCCAGAGCTGAGTTGAATTCATACTCCTACAACACAAAAATCAATTCTGCATTACCTACCCCAGTTTTATTCATTTTATCAATACAATAGTCAGAAATCTTCAAGAAAATCTCCCAGTTTCAGCCCCTGTTTGGTTTCTTTGTCTCTCTTTTACTGATTGGCTGCAACCATTTCAGGAAGAAACCATGGAGAGAGGGGTGAAAGAAATAAGACAAATCTCACATTACAAATATTAGCATAGGAAAGAATGGAAATCATGGATTCAATCTGTGAATGCTCACCTAATGAAAAGTTTCCACAGAATGCATTGTATTCGATAAGTGGGACCTGTGTGTATATTAATCAATGAATCGATATATCTCCAATATCTGGATATAAATGATACAAAGCATGTATTCCTGTTGGAGTTTTGGAACACTAGAAATAATATCACATTTAAGGGAACCAAAGTTAGGCCTCTCCCACTGGACTGGTTGTGTCAACTCTAACATCTATTTAAATTGGTTTTGCGAAATAACCTTTATCCAAAAGGAACCAACAGAGAATCGTTTTTGCCCTCATAATGTTACGGTGAGGTGCTGATAAATCTGGCGAACTGGTGCCTTGTGAGTACTTTGGATAGTGAGAACATGATGCAAAGCTGAGTGCTTGACACTGTCAAAGTACCCCAGAGGTGCTTTTCAAACAGTGCAATAAAGTTAATGCTATGTTGGATAACCCAGTTCATGCATTCCATTAGTTCAGTGATAACCTTTGCATGGTGGATAGGAAGGGGTCTTGTACTCCCTTTTATGAGGAGGGAGAATGATGTGAACTGGGCATTGTCCGGGATCCTTGTTCCCTCAGCTTCATTCACATAAACACACATTTTGGAATATTTAATTGTCTGCCACCACCAGTTCACTCAGAATGCTTTCAAAAACTTCCTAGAAGCTGGTATAGCAATCTTAGGAATAAGATGGACACCAACACAGGATGACCTAATATCAGCTTATTAAAGGGATATTATGTACATAAGTGAATACTGTTACTTATATAGGTATCTTAAGGGTTCTGGTTGGCTGGCTCAGGACATTTTGCTGCTTCAGGCAAAACAGAAGATGCCACCCTCCCCCCAATTGTAGCCATCTCCTCTGCTGCCAAGACCATAGCTGTGGACGAGGAGGAAGGCAGCTGCCACAGCAGATGTGAAGTTGTAGAGGAGCTCCAGAAGAGGCCAAATTCTCCACCTGAGATGACTGCCTCACCTTGCTTCATGGGAGGACTGGCTCTGCCCAAGAGACACTGTTGTGGACACTCAATCTAATTGGCTTTTAGCTTCAGCCAAGTCCCCAAACATCCCCTCCTCCACATCCTCTCATGACCCCAGCCAGTTACAAGGGCCAATCTATATCTGTACCCCTAAGCTTGTCTGGTTGCACTTTGGGCTGCTGGATAGTTTAACCAACTTTTTTAAAAAAACCAAAAATTCTTTTGGTAAGACCTTTACACACGGCAGACTAACTCACTACCAACTACCAACTCCTGATCTTCCCCAAACAAGTATTAAGGTAAAAGGTAAAAAAGGTAAAGGACTCCTGGACGGTTAAGTCCAGTCAAAGGCAACTATGGGGTGTGGCAGTCATCTACCGTTTTCAGGCTGAGGGAGCCAGAATTTGTCCACAGACAGCTTTCCGGGTCATGTGGCCAGCATAACTAAACCACTTCTGGAGCAACGGGACTCTTGTGACAGAAACCAGAGCACACGGAAACACCGTTTACCTTCCTGCCACACCTATTTATCCACTTGCACTGGCGTGCTTTTGAAGTGCTAGGTTGGCAGGAGCTGGGACAGAGCAACGGGAACTCACCCTGTCACGTGGATTCCAACCACTGACCTTCTGATCGGCAAGCCCAAGAGGCTCAGAGGTTTGGATCTCAGCGCCACCCACATTTTCTCAATCTTTTCGTCTCACCTCCCTCAACTCCCTTTCCCTCCGAAGGACTCTTAACTCCCCACTTTCTCCTCTTGGAACTTGCCACCTCTGATCGACTGCTTAAAAGGCTTGCAACACTGTCACAGTCGAATGTTGACAGTTACAGAGGCCCAAACACAAGCATACATTTTTACAGCATTTCTCAACAGCCACCCACATGATATCCCTACAGAGTGCTGGTATCACAGGTAGTCGTAACTGTATAGTAGATGATGGGCCAGACTTGCTTCTCCATCACATGTGTGCGCAGCAGACATTTGCACACCACTTTTAATAATTTCAAAAGAGTTTACAAGTCCCCCCTTCCACAAATGAAATAATCTCTAGAATAACATGAGGCTCTTCTTTAATTTTCTTGCCTTCTCCCTCATGGTACAGAGATCTTTGAGTTATTCCTGAAAGGTTTTTGTTTTGTTGTTTAAAGAAAGGTTCACACTTTAGACAAACCTATAGTAATTCTATAGTAATTTGCACTTTCTGAAACAATACACAGACCAAAGCAACATCCTTAAAAATCTGGACTTCTTTAGATTTTACACTTCAGTTCCAAGGAAGCTGAGAAATGTAGAAAAATGCATAAACTAGGGTCAAATATGCATAAGAATTCATATATTGGTGAAAATATTATATAAAATTGCTTTGCAACAATATTATGTTTGGCAGAACTGCCTAAAAGTGTGTATATTAGGAGAAATTTGCACGAAAATGCTGGTGACTTTTCATTCGGACCTTTTAAGAAATAAAAGGCAAACAGGACTTAACACTGGAAAAATGAAAAAAGTGGGTGAAAACAAAATTGACAGATTCACTCAGCCCTTGTATTATGTCAGATGAACACTTTCAGCTCATTGGTGGCGTTTTCGGGATCTGAAGAGTTCTTTGGCTTGGCCTTGTCTTCTTAAAACCAGCCATGAAATAGCATACCTGTTTGTTTAACCAAATTATACAAAGTGTTTATGGAACTTGCCTCTTCTCCTGAAATTCACATCTTGCAGCCTTCAGCAGGTTTCACATCTCTGATCTCAGGCAAATAGTGTGTGTACAAAGATCTGTGTAGGACCAATGCTGAATCTTTAGAAGACATAAGTGGATTAGATTCCTATGGCCTGCAACCACAATTTAAACATTCTAAGGGATTTGGATTGTTTAAACTGTTACCTCTGCAGCTTTTCCTTAGAGACTTGGTGGCATGGGAAAGATTAGATAAGGTCAGGCATTTGACAGAAACCTCTTGCCCAAGTCACTTCTAATTAAACATCTATAAATAGAATGATGCCAAAGTATGGTAGCACAAGCCGTAACGTGGAGTGTGTGCGTGGGTCTGCCTGTGTCTAATTTTAAATGCATTCATCAAAAACATACAGCAGGACACAAATATTTAAAGTCATTCCAGAAATGAAGCAGTTGCTGGGTGAATGTCATTCAAAAAAAAGCAATAGCACAATCTTGAATTAGGGATTAGGTGTGTGTTCACACACCCCTTCTGATATAGCTGACACTCAAAAAGTTCTGAAATAGTTTGATTCATTGGAGAATTATGCTAGCACCACTGCACAAACAACACTCTCCTTTTTGAGCGGTGACCAGTGAGTCTGCCTCCTCTAGCTTCCCCAACAATTCAACAACCTCCTTGTCTGTCTCCCACTGCTTATCTTCCACTCCTAAGAGAGACGGAGGGGAGAGAAGGAGGCCACTCACATCTTCTTCGAGTGCCAGTGTGGTGTAGTGGTTAAGAGCAGTGGACTCGTAATCTGGTGAACCGGGTTCGCGTCTCCACTCCTCCACATGCAGTTGCCGGGTGACCTTGGGCTAGTCACACTTCTCTGAAGTCTGTCAGCCTCACTCACCTCACAGAGTGTTTGTTGTGGGGGAGGAAGGGAAAGGAGGTTGTTAGCCGCTTTGAGACTCCTTAGGGTAGTGATAAAGCGGGATATCAAGTCCCAATTCCTCCTCCTCCTCCTCCTCCTCTTCTTCTTCTTCTTCTTCTTCTTCTTCTTCCTCAGCATCTAGCACTTGCATTCCTACGAGTGAGCCAAATACTTGGAGGGAATGAAGAAGTGTACCAGGAGGGTGTGGCCTCTGGCAACTGAGACTGGGGGGCAAGCTCGTAGTAAAAGCAAGGGGGTAGGAGGGAAGGACCCAAAGCCTCAAAAAAGTTGACAACCCTTGTGTGCAGCTTTGATCTTTATGGAGCCAGTTCCACTGTGTGATAAGCCTAAATTTACATTTACTCACTGTCTGTGAGGAAATGGAAAGATTCCCCAATTCTTCTGCCCCTAAAGCTCGTCAAGATATATTAATTGTTTGTAGCGTTCTCATGAAAGAGCTGTGCAAGTACAGCATCTCTGTGGAGGCTGATAACTGGTATTTTAGGATTATGGAGAAACAAAGAGAAGAAGGCAAGGAGAAATGATATGGGACTTTTGTGTGCAACTATCACATTCCAGCACAATGCCATGAAACAAACTTAATTGTTCCGTTTGTAAGACTATCGCTGCATACTTGGGAAGTCTGAAAAGAGATTCCTCAATGTTTAAAACACTGGCTTAAATACAATTTTTGCTGCCATGGTAACCATCAGGTTAAGCACACACACCTTGAATTTCATTTTGTGATAGTAAGGTTAGCAATTTCCAAGGAATTATTGAGTTAAGACTCCATTAAGTCTACCATTTATCATTAACCTGTTATAAAATATATCTCGGCAATTTGAGGGTTTTATTTATTTATTTATTTATTGAAAAAGCAGCAAGATTTAACGATGATTAAATGGGAGGAAAGATAATGAAACAAAACAATGAAGAAAATCAATATAAAGTTTATGTCATTGCTATGGCTACTTCACATATAAAAAGGTGGTCTTCCTTATGGTTTGTTTTTCTCCTGTACCCAGAGAGCCTGGGAAGAAATTGGAGAAGCCATGGCAGGGCACACTGTTGACTTCATATTTTGAGAAGTCCTTGAGCAAAATGCCCTTTTGCAGGCTCCCTGAGAGAACTACCCTCTCGGTCAGGCATAAGCTTTGCCCATTTGCTTGCCCTCTCCCACTGGAGGAGCTTCCCACATTCTCCGCTTCCCAGAAGGAGAGGTCCAGTCAAAAAGAGGCTTCTCCTGGAGTTTTATTGTTGCTTGCATGCTTGGCAACAGCAGATAAAACTGGCCACAACAGAAAGCTGGAGAAAGCAAAACACTAAGTAGCCCTGGGGCTCAGTACTTGGTCACCTGATGGGCTGTGAGTCTCAGATGAAGCCCAGCAATGCGCACCCCCCTTGATGTTGGCTTTGGGATGCTGGCTGGAGAAGGAGAAGCACCAGGGGTCCTAGGACTCAGCACTTGGGTCTCTGGGGCTTTGTTTGAGAAAGTAGCATGCACCATCTCTAATGTGGATCTGCCACCAGTCTGTTGTGTTAGAGCTGTTCAGCAGAATCCTTGATCTGGACCTTGTGTAGAAATAAATGAGCTCTCTCCTCCAATAACGAGTTTAAATGTGTTATTGCAGAAGAGTCTTAAAACTAGTTACATATAGTTACATATAAAGGTAAAGGTAGGGACGCGGGTGGCGCTGTGGGTAAAACCTCAGCGCCTAGGACTTGCCGATCGCATGGTCGGCGGTTCGAATCCCTGCGGCGGGGTGAGCTCCCGTCGTTCGGTCCCAGCTCCTGCCCACCTAGCAGTTCGAAAGCACCCTTAAGTGTAAGTAGATAAATAGGTACCGCTTTATAGTGGGAAGGTAAACGGTGTTTCCGTGTGCTGCTCTGGTGCCGGTTCACCAGAACAGCTTCGTCACACTGGCCACGTGACCCGGAAGTGTCTGCGGACAGCGCTGGCTCCCGGCCTCTAGAGTGAGATGAGCACACAACCCTAGAGTTTGTCAAGACTGGCCCGTATGGGCAGGGGTACCTTTACCTTTAAAGGTAAAGGTAAAGGGACCCCTGACCATTAGGTCCAGTCGTGACCGACTCTGGGGTTGCGGTGCTCATCTCGCTTTATTGGCCGAGGGAGCTGGCGTACAGCTTCCGGGTTATGTGGCCAGCATGACTAAGCCGCTTCTGGAGAACCAGAGCAGCGCACGGAAACACTGTTTACCTTCCTGTCGGAGCAGTACCTATTTATCTACTTGCACTTCGTGCTTTCGAACTGCTAGGTTGGCAGGAGCAGGGCCCGAGCAACGGGAGCTCACCCTGTCACAGGGATTTGAACCAGTGTGGTGTAGTGGTTAAGAGCGGTAGATTCGTAATCTGGGGAACCGGGTTCGTGTCTCTGCTCCTCCACATGCAGCTGCTGCATGACCTTGGGCTACGCACACTTCTTTGAAGTCTCTCAGCTCCACTCACCTCACAGAGTGTTTGTTGTGGGGGAGGAAGGGAAAGGAGAATGTTAGCCGTTTTGAGACACCTTAGGATAGTGATAAAGCGGGATATCAAATCCAAACTTTTCTTCTTCTGATCGGCAAACCCTCGGCTCTGTGGTTTAACCCACAGCGCCACCCGTGTCCCACACAGTTACATATAGTTACATACAATTACATATATAGTTATGTGAACAAAATAACAAGGTAACACATGGCAAACAAGCAATGTGGCACAACCATTTAAAACCTTTATGAAGTTCCTTAAACATTCCTTGTTCTAGTCCCAGAGAGAGATCCTAAGTTTGTTCATCATTGCAGAGCTTCTTCTTTCTCAGAGCAGCTGATGCTGTTGGGCCTGTTGGGCTTGCTGATCAGAAGGTCACTGGTTTGAATCCCCACGACAGGGTGAGCTCCTGTTGCTTTGTCTCAGCTCCTGCCAACCTAGCAGTTTGAAAGCACACCAGTTCAAATAGATAAATAGTTACCGCTGCGGCAGGAAGGTAAACGTCATTTCTGTGCGCTCTGGTTTCCATCATGGTGTTCCATTGCACCAGAAGCGGTTTAGTCATGCTGGCCACATGACCATGAAAGTGAGATGAGAGCCACAACCCCATAGTTGCTTTTGACTGGACTTAACTGTCCAGGGGTCCTTGACTTTTTACCTTTTACTACTGCTAGCCATTCCAAACATTTTCCTCTCACAGCAGCAAAGCCATGGAGTTTCTCATTACAGTCAGCAGATTCACCAGTGAAGTGGAGGATCAAAAACAGAGTGAAATAAAATGAAAATTTCTCAGAGTACCTCTTAGTTATGTTTTAAAACTTCCTTCTTTGCATACGTTTAAATCATGCCCTCTAATGCTCTCCCTTTAAACTAGCAGACAGATTCTATTTCAAGTGAGGCTTTTAACTGACAGACAGAAAATTTCAGTCATAATTTATAGTCGTTTTAGAAATAATGGAAGAAAATGAGGTTTAGCTGATCTTTTCCCTCGGGATTGACCATAGGGCTATTAAGTGGTGCTTGGGCAAGATTGCAGTTCGTGCGCTCCCTGGTCACTCACCCATCTGGTTTTCTCATGGTTATCCCATGGTAGAAGAGAGGCCCTTCCAGAGCCTTGGTTGTTAATCCCTGTTATCTCTGTTCCTCAGAAATAATACAATTTTGTTGTTTATTCGTTTAGTCATGTCCGACTCTTCGTGACCCCATGGACCAGAGCACACCAGGCACTCCTGTCTTCCACTGCTTCCCACAGTTTGGTCAGACTCATGCAAGTAGCTTCGAGAACACTGTCCAAGCATCTTGTCCTCTGTCGTCCCCTTCTCCTTGTGCCCTCCATCTTTCCCAACATCAGAGTCTTTTCCAGGGAGTCTTCATTTCTCATGAGGTGGCCAAAGTATTGGAGCCTCAGCTTTGTCCTTCCAATGAGCACTCAGGGCTGATTTCCTTAAAAATGGGGAGGTTTGATCTTCTTGCAGTCCATGGGACTCTCAAGAGTTTCCTCCAGCACCATAATTCAAAAGCATCGATTCTTCGGCGATCAGCCTTCTTTATGGTCCAGCTTCCATACAACACTACTGGGAAAACCATAGCTTTAACTATATGGACCTTTGTTGGCAAGGTGATGTCTCTGCTTTTTAAGATGCTGTCTAGGTTTGTCATTGCTTTTCTCCCAACAAGCAGGCGTCTTTTAATTTTGTGACTGCTGTCACCATCTGCAGTGATCATGGAACCCAAGAAAGTAAAATCTCTCACTGCCTCCATTTCATCCCCTTCTATTTGCCACCAGGTGATGGGCCTAGTGGCCATGATCTTCGTTTTTTTGATGTTGAGCTTCAGACCATATTTTGCGCTCTCCTCTTTCACCCTCATTAAAAGGTTCTTTAATTCCTCCTCACTTTCTGCCATCAAAGTTGTGTCATCTGCATATCTGAGGTTGTTGATATTTCTTCCAGCAATCTTAATTCCGGCTTGGGATTCATCCAGCCCAGCCTTTCGCAATAGCCAGAAGCTATTGCCAATCACCACCTAATTATCTCTGTCAATTGAGTATCAACATCTTGCCCTGATGAGTATTGATAAAGCCAAACCATCAACATAAGGATTAGGACTGCACTGAATATTCTCCAGTTTCTATTTTGCGGTGGAGTGATGGAAATAATTTTCAAATAGTCATCTTTTAAAATCTTCTACAGTATCATGGTTTCATACAGCTCCTACTACTCCTACTACTGCCTCAGGTTACAGGTTTTTTTCTTAATCCTAGTTGGTTACATCAGTGATCCTAGCCTATCAGGAATCCTGTAAGTATTATGTAGCTAATCAGGTTGGGCTGCATGATAACATCACAATAACATCATTTAAGTCAAACGTGATCCATCTGTAAAATCAGGATACAGCAATGTAAACAAAGAAGTGAACTCCCCCCCCCCAGCAGTCCCCAAGAAGGAGGTATTTGTTCAATTAAGTTATGCAGTTCTGAATAAATTCTTGAAAAATAGTAAAAAAAGTTTTGGTTCAGTCCTAGTTTAGGACAGCATTAGCATTTTAAGCATGCTGAAAGGAATACAGAGGAAGCTTATTCTGAATTAGATGGCTCTGCTAGGTCTTGTTTTGAACAAATCACTAACCCACAAAGCCTATCATGTCACCTATAGTCTGTGGTGGCAATGTAATTTGATTAGGCAATCCTGCAGTTCTATACCGGAGCTGAACAAAGGTGAAATTTTCATTGTAGACAATAGCTTAATTTGCTCAGTGGGTAACCTTTTCTTCTGACTGATTTGGACTCCGAGACCACTTTTTCTACTGTGCTACAGAGAAAAGATTTTTTTTGTATTATTATTTTTTTTGGCAGGTTGCTTAGAATAACCCTTAGTTTCATAACACATACATTCACAGAGTAATAAACTGGAGTGCTTTAAAACATAGCTGCACATCTGCAGGAAGAAATTAGGTGTTGTATTATGTTACTGAAAGAAGCAAATTATCCTATTTCTAATAGAACAAATATTTACCTGCTGGTGAAATTGCAGGTATAATAGTTTTCCCAATTATCACTCCAAAGCTTGATCTACTGTAAATACACTGTAACACGCCCAAATGTGTGCTATTGTGTAGTATATTTAATAAATTGTTCATTGATGTATCCAGCTATAACAAAAGAGCTAACATAATTATAAATAAACTGGGCAGAATTGACTGCAATCTTCTCATGTATAAGCTCTATTCAGATAAGTATTAGTACAGTGGTACCAGTACGCTTCAGGTTACACACTCTTCTAACCCAGAAATAGTGCTTCAGGTTAAGAACTTTGCTTCAGGATAAGAACAGAAATTGGGCTCCGGCGGCATGGCAGCAGAGGGAGGCCCCATTAGCTAAAGTGGTGCTTTAGGTTAAGAACAGTTTCAGGTTAAGAACGGACCTCCGGAACGAATTAAGTACTTAACTTGAGGTTCCACTGTAGTGCCATTTCATTGTGATGTTTTGTTGAATCTAACCTTATTCTCAACAAGGCCTGCCCCTCAGAGACAAAACCCCTCTATTTCTTTCTTCTCAAGTTGTTTCAGGTTAAGAACAGGCCTCCGGAACGAATTAAGTACTTAACTTGAGGTAGCACTGTATTGTTCACTTTCTCTTGTAAAGTATTATCAGTTTCTTTTCTCTCTGGACTCCATCATTTTTATTCAAGTGACTCTGCTAACAAATAAGTCACGATCTAATGCTACCCTGGGATAGTTAGATGTGTACTGTCGTACTGAAGGAATGGGTTTCCCAAACCCAAAACTGAATGTGCAGGCAGTTTGAAATGGGCACCAAAATCCCTATTTTTCCTTAGCTAAAATCCATTAACTTGAGCTCTGAGTCAATGTATAAACAAAAACCCGGCTGTATAAACAAGTGCTCAGAGCCCTCTCCTTTATCAGTTTGTGACGGCAAGGATGACCTTGGCTGTTCCAGTGGAGTAGGGATGACATGTCTAGGTCTTATATTACATCCTGACGCACAGACCTAGTCCAGGAACAGCACCAGAGTGTGTTCTTGGAGTTGGTGACCTCTTGCTCCAAGATAAGAGTAGGAACAGGAATACCCTTTCATGGTCAGAAGTACAAGAAGGAATACCCTTTTATGGTTAAGAATACCAGAGCAGGAACATATGTGATGTCAACCTGCATGTATAGGCTGACGTAGTTGGATTCCTGGGGAAGGAGGGAGAGGGTGCCTGGAGGATATATATACTGCATGAAATTTCTCATTTCTTTGGACTTGCTATGGACTGACCACGCAAGTGCCTCTCTGCTGATCCGGAGAGCAGAAATAAAGAACTCTTTTTCTGAACCAACCCTTGGTGTCATTTGACTTCCTTCCTCCTGTCCGGGAGCAACGCAGTCCCAATCAGTGAACTCCAATAAGGCTACAGTACCATCCCATCGTATGATGCCAGGGTGTGAAAAGCTGGAGCTATTTAAGAATACTCCACCCTGCAACTCTTTCCATGTCTGCATTGCTTCCATTTCTAGAAGGCATGAAGTAGACCTGAGAGATGCCCAGTACTTCCTCACATTACTCTGGCAGTGTAAGAAGGTCATATGTGGGTCATACTCTCAGACCTATCAAAGTAAGAATATCAGAACACCGATCTAGGATCAGGAACAATGTAACAGATGCTACTCTAGTACAACATTTTATTGAAGCATCTCATTCCGATGAGGACTTGACATTTTTTGCAAGTTGGACGTATTTAGGTCCTATTGAATGAGCTAAAAATATCCTCATGCAGAAAGAAACTAGGTTCATTTTCTTATTGAATTCTTTGCATCCCTCAGGTTTGAATACTGAAATTGATTATAGGTGCTTTTTGTGAATGTGTACTAATGTTTATATGTAGAACACCAGAGCATGGGCTAAGTTTGTTTTACCTCTGTGGGCCGAGTGGATTATTTTGAAAAACCAATTTTGTATCTGTGGATTGCTATTACTTTAGATCTGAAAATTGATTACATTTATATATGAGTTTACATGTATAACATCTGAGCATGGATTGCTTCTGTTGTGCCATATGGGTCACGTTGAGAAAGAAATTTTGTATCTGTGGATTGCCAACACCTGTTAAAGGTAAAGGTACCCCTGCCCGTACGGGCCAGTCTTGACAGACTCTAGGGTTGTGCACCCATCTCACTCAAGAGGCCGGGAGCCAGCGCTGTCCGGAGACACTTCCGGGTCACGTGGCCAGCGTGACATTGCTGCTCTGGTGAGCCAGAGCCGCACACGGAACGCCGTTTACCTTCCCGCTACTAAGCGGTCCCTATTTATCTACTTGCCCTGGGGGTGCTTTCGAACTGCTAGGTTGGCAGGCGCTGGGACCGAGCAACGTGAGCGCATCCCGCCGCAGGGGTTCGAACCGCCGACCTTTTGATCGGCAAGCCCTAGGCACTGAGGCTTTTACCCACAGCACCACCCACGTCCCAACCAACACCTGTTACTTAAACCAATATTGTGCTTGTCCATATAATCCTGTTTTGTAACAGTCACTGCTTACTGCAACCACTACTATGCTATAAGATCCACTATTCTGTAATATTACATATGGTATGTACAATTGTTTATGGTTTTTAATATTAATTTTGCTGTAAAAATGTGTAAGATTATAATATTGTATTCATTTGCATTACCTAGAGCCTGTTCTACTGATGAAGCCTAGGATGGTGAAACAAGGCTAATATTCCGGAAATCCTTGTTTTAGACTCTGTGAAAGGATTCTGTGGAACTGTAACAACTCTTCATGTGGATTATTGGACTCTAAGAACAGACAGGTGGAATAGATACTTATACATGTATGGACGTTATGCATGAACTGACTAGAGAATGAGCTGATCCACTGAGTCTTCTGCTTTTTTCATTGAACTTTATGAGACTTCCGTTGAAATCTACAATTTGATACAATGAATAGTACACCTTATTTATTCAAAAGTACAGCCGGTTATGTCTTGTGTGTTTATTGAGTATGTTTCACATTACCATAGGTTTGTTGTTGTTTTACTCGTGTAACGGTTTCAAGGAAGTCAAAGGAAATCATTTATGCATATTGCTACATAGAACCAAAACCCTGGCAGATCTCTCAAATTGAGCTCTAACAAGTAGCAACATCAGGTGGCCATTAAATGTAGTCACTCCATATGTATATCTTAGACATTTATCTAAATGTATCAAGGAATCAATAGCAGATGTGCTAATGACGAACATTGGGGCATATTTGTTCTAGAGCAGAATGAGAGACTTTGTAACAATTATCCTCATACCCCTTGATGTTTCATTCAGGGAAGGGTACTGTTGGGGCAGGATGGCCATATAAGCATTGCTAAAGGAGGAAATGCATTAGTAAAGAGGACCAAAGGCACACAGATTTGCATAAGGATTGCATATGATAATCTTATGCAAATATAGAAAAGATCATTATAACTTAAATCCCATAGTAGGGAAGACTATGACCACATGATCTGTGTGCCTGCAAAGTCTGCTGTCCAAGTGCTGATCTGGTACCTCTCCAGGGGGCAACCATCTTTTTCTTTGAACAATTCCCAAGAAGGAACTGCATATTATGACAAAGGTCGCTTTCTGGGAATAGAAATGTTTTTTTTACTCATCCAACAGTGAATTCACTAATTGATCCAAAGAGCTGTAACACGTTTTAAAAAGAAAGTAGCCAGCTTTAGGCCACCTTGCAAGTACTTTTAAAAAACAGAACCATTGAGATTTCTTTGGAATTTTTTTTTAAAGAACAACAAGACATACATGGGGAAACATGGACCCTTGACAAGCCATATGAAAAAAATGACAGAAAATGCAAAGTGGCTGAGCTGTCAACCCGCAGTTGTCTATAGGTGGGGTATATTTGGCATTACAGTGGTACCTCGGGTTACAGACGCTTCAGGTTACAGACTCGGCTAACCCAGAAATATTACCTGGGTTAAGAACTTTGCTTCAGGATGAGAACAGAAATCGTGCTCCGGCGGCACGGCAGCAGTGAGAGGCCCCATTAGCTAAAGTGGTACCTCAAGTTAAGAACAGTTTCAGGTTAAGAACAGACCTCCAGAACGAATTAAATTCTTAACCGGAGGTACCACTGTATAAGCTGCATAGATGGAAGGCCACTCAGAAACCATATATCAGCCACTCCTAGAAGGAAGAATATGAGAGGAAGACAATGTGACCAAATTTGGGTGCTTCAAAATTTAGACACTCCGTGTGTGTGTGTGTGTGTGTCAGAGGCAGTGGTGTAGTGTGGGAGGCTGTGGCCCAAGGCACAATTTTTGAGGGGGCACAACCAGGCGCCCCCACTACAGCCTCACTCATTGGAACCTAGCTCTGGAGTGCAGAGACAGCTTCCTTGCACTGTCCAATGTTGCCAGCTGCAACTCCATCCATGGGTAGAGAAAGGAAAATGGGCGGCAATGCTGCCACCTGCTCTCCTGGGCAGTGGCACATGAGGAAGCTGCCCTTGCCCCTGGCTGTGGCACCTTCACCCCCAAATCAAACATGACCCGGGGATGGAGGGAGGGTGCGGTGTGCGTGGCACCTGGCTGCAGCACTAAAATGCATCCACCATAGACCTCTGGCCCACCTTTAAAGGTAAAGGTAAAGGTACCCCTGCCTGTATGGGCCAGTCTTGACAGACTCTAGGGTTGTGCGCCCATCTCACTCAAAGAGGCCAAGGGCCAGCGCTGTCCGAAGACACTTCCGGGTCACGTGGCCAGCGTGACATCGCTGCTCTGGTGAGCCAGAGCCGCACACGGAAACGCCGTTTACCTTCCCGCTAGTAAGCGGTCCCTATTTATCTACTTGCACCCGAGAGTGCTTTCGAACTGCTAGGTTGGCAGGCGCTGGGACCGAACAGCGGGAGCGCACCCCGCCGCGGGGATTCGAACTGCCGACCTTTCGATCGGCAAGCCCTAGGCACTGAGGCTTTAACCCACAGCGCCACCCGCGTCCCTGGCCCACCTTTATCCTCTTCCAATTTCTTGTCAGTCTAATGCAAATTATTATCCTTTTGGCAGGTACAGTATCACATCTTTGTACTGATTTAAGTTTGGCTGACCTTTAGTCATTAATACATTTTAGGAATAGATAGATAGATGATAGAGATAGATAGATAGATATGGATAGATGATAGATAGATAGATGATAGATAGATAGATGATAGATAGATAGATAGATAGATAGATAGATAGATAGATAGATAGATGATAGATAGATATAGATCCTTACCCAACAAGGTAGAGGAGTTGGAACTTATTACCTCTCGGCAGAAAAGTATCCGGGATTGCTGTGTCATGGTCCTTTTAGAGACATGGCTGGATCCCTCCTTTCCACAGGGACTTCTGCAGCTAGAAGGACGCTCAGTAATTAGAGCGGATAGAACGGCCGAATCCGGGAAGAGCAGAGGAGGAGGAATTTGCGTTTATATAAATAACAACTGGAGTTCGGACATTAAACAAATGGACACGCATTGCTCTCCTGATTTGGAGTATCTAGTGGTGAAGTGCCGCCCTTTCTATTTGCCACGTGAGTTTAATGTAGTTATAATAACAGCGGTGTATATACCTCCCGATGCAAACACTACTACAGCTATGGGCCACCTGCTAACTGCTATTAGCAAACAGCAGCGGGCCCACCCGGATGGAGCATTTGTGGTTGCTGGTGATTTTAACCGAGCCGATTTAAGGACTGTGCTTCCTAAGTTCCACCAGTATGTTGATTGTCCCACCAGGGGGGGAAATAACCTGGACAGAGTATATAGTAACATCATGCATGGATACAAGACCAAGCCTTTGCCCAATTTGGGGCAGTCAGACCACATATCCCTACTTATGATACCATCATATAGACCTCTCGTACGTAGAATTAGACCATCAATTAGAGAGATACGAGTGTGGCCAGTAGGTGCATCTGAACAACTTCAAGATTGTTTTCGGAGCACCGAGTGGTCGCTTTTTGTGGGGAATAATGTGGACACATACGCTTCAACAGTACTGTTCTACGTTAAAAGCTGCATCGATGTCGTCACTACCACCAAACAAATACGGGTGTTCCCTAACAACAAGCCCTGGTTAAACAGGGATGTGTATTTGCTGTTAAAGGCAAGAAATGCTGCTTTTCACTCTGGTGATGCGCAACAGTACAGAGAAGCCAGAGCCAAACTGAAAAAGGGCATTAAGAACGCCAAAGCTATGTACTGCCGGAGGATCGAAAAACATTTTGAGAGCTCCAACCCTCGTCGAGTATGGCAAGGCCTGCGACAAATTACAGGGCAAAATATTAAAAACGAACTGGCTAGCAGCAGTGCGCACTTAGCTGATCAACTGAATCAATTTTTTAGTCGCTTGGAGGTGGGAACTGGAACTACTGACACTACAGCATTGGCTACCAGCACATCATCAGAAGCTACTACTGATAGACAACCATTTTTACTACAGACCTCTGATGTACAACGTGCCTTTCGGTGCATTAACATTAGGAAGGCAGCTGGACCGGATGGAATCACGGGACAGGTAATTAGGGACTGCGCTGCAGAATTAGCTGGTGTATTTACGGACATTTTTAATCTATCCCTGTTGCAGGGTTCTGTCCCTACCTGTCTGAAGACATCGATTATAGTGCCAGTCCCCAAGCAGTCAGTGGTGGTATCTCTCAATGACTATAGACCAATAGCCCTAACATCTGTCGTTATGAAATGTTTTGAGAGATTGGTGCTAGATCATATTAAGGCTGGTCTTCCATCCACTCTAGACCCGTTCCAGTTTGCATACAGAAGAAATAGATCTACTGATGATGCTATTTCCATCGTTGTCCACACTGTACTGAGTCATTTAGAACGACAGGGAACCTACGCAAGGCTGTTGTTTGTGGACTACAGTTCTGCCTTCAATACAATTTTGCCAGACAGGTTATTTCTTAAAATGATCAATTTGGGTATACATCAGAAGATCTGTCTGTGGGTAAGGAATTTCCTGACTGACAGGCCGCAGACAGTGAGAATGGGACCTTACTATTCTTCTACTCTAGTATTAGGCACAGGAGCTCCTCAGGGATGTGTGCTAAGTCCCTTTCTCTATTCCCTGTACACATCTGATTGTACCCCACTGTATAAGTCCAACACAATCATCAAATTTGCGGATGATACAACAGTGGTGGGGCTCATTAGTGAGAACGATGAGACTGCTTACAGGAAAGAAGTACAGGGGTTAATTCAATGGTGTAAAGAAAACAATCTTATGCTTAACACCAAAAAAACCAAAGAACTCATAGTTGATTTTAGGAGAAAGAAAAGTGTATTTTTACCATTGCACATAAATGGCGAGGAGGTGGAGAGGGTTGGTAGTTTTAAATACCTGGGCATTTATATCTCTGAGGACCTCTCATGGACTGCAAATATTAACATGGTTGTGAGGAAGGTGCAGGGGAGGTTGTATTTCCTGAGAATGCTCAGGGGACTGAATCTATCTCAGCACCTACTCCTGTCCTATTATCACAGTACCATCGAGAGTGTCTTAACCTATAGTATATTATCGTGGTATGGAAGCAGCTCTGAAACGGATAAAAAAGCTTTACTGAGAATAACAAAAATTGCCCAGAATGTTATAGGGCTCCAGCTACCAACCCTGGATGAGATCTTCACGTCTCGCACTTTGAAGAAGTCACACAATATCCTGAGAGATCCCACCCATCCTGCTCACAACTTCTTTGAACTGTTGCCTTCGGGCAGAAGATATAGGACAATGAAAACACGAACCACACGCCTTCTGAATAGTTTCTATCCAAGAGCTCTGATTGCACTAAATAATGATCTCAGGGCCAGTTGTAAGAAATAGCAAGCAGGGAGTAGGAAGGAATGAGATAGGGTTTAGGTCATGATATGCTTTTAATAGGTCATGTTATATTCTGGATTATGTATGTTTTATAGATTATGTCTGAATGGGATGAGAGTGTTGGAGGTACGTGCAAATGTGTATGTGAAGCCGGTCTTTGGGTGGGTGTTTGATTTTCGTTGTTGTGTATACTGTGTATATACGGACAATGACAAATAAATTTCATTCATTTATCTAGATATAGATATAGATATAGATATAGATATAGATATAGATATAGATATAGATATAGATAGATAGATATAGATGATAGATAGATATAGATAGATAGATAGATAGATAGACAGACAGACAGATATAGAAACACACACACACCACATTATTTTAATTAGGAAATTGCCATAATGGTGGTTTGTTCCATGTCTGTCCCTAGGCATAAATTTCTGGGGACACAACATTTCTATTTTAATTGTGCATGTGTGTGTGTGTACATGCCATAAAGGCTTGAAATGCATACTAGAACATACATTAGCTACAATAGCTTGCTTTTAGCAGACGGCATGCACAATTCCTTTCAAGCTCCATCGCACTAGATACTATTTTTTGCTTATCCAATTACACTGATAATATACACAAAATGGGCTTATATGTAACATTGACAGTGGCTAATGTCTGTTTTCCTGATGCACATCTCAGATAAAGCATATTAATGTGAAAGCCTGGTTCCATTAAAATCAATGGGCAAACTCCCATTAACTTCAGTGGAATCATGAATTTACTGATAAAAATTTTGAACACACAGTTCTTCTTCTTCAGGTTAATAGAACCAAACATAACAAGCCAAATTAAGGCTAGCTCTAGCTGTTTCCACATAAACACACCAGGATTAAGCATTTCCAGCAATTAGAGGATTGTGGATGATCAGGACCTTAGGACTCAAGCATTCTTGGAAGGATCAGGAAGGCAGCAGGACTAGTAAGAAGGGGAGGGTTTCATCCTGGTTGCCATATTGTCAAGTTTGTTGAGTGAAAAGGGGCAGGCTTTTTATATTGACCATCTACCACATGATGGCTGTGGAAAATGGGAAACTCTCTGTTAGAGGACAACTCAAACAGGAAGTTTATTATATCCCTGCAACAACAAGAAACACTCAACACTATACGTACAACTCAGTCAAGTGCCAGCTAGTGATTAAACTATATAATGACACAACCCTCTCAGAGGCAACCATGTTAGACAGCCAACAACTTCCAGAGACCTTCAGAATATTTCCAGATCCTTCTTACACAGTCATAGTTTTGACTCTCTCATTCTCTTCTAGGCTGTGTTGTAGGCGGAAGAAAAATGGATGTTCTGTTAAAGCTTTGGTGGATCCAGCTGACTGACTGAAAAGACTTTCTGGGAACTTCCAGAACTCACAAAATTATTATGGACAGCAATGACAGCCTACCAAAGGTATTTAAGCAGATATTGGGTGGCCATCTGTCATGGATGCTTTAGCTGAGATTCCTGCATTACAGAGTGTTGGACACTTGGAGTCTCTTCCAGCTCTGCAATTCTAAAAGGTCAACAGCAGAAGTGACTACTCCGGTCAATGCCAGAGACCACAACTACTTAGAGGATGACTGGTCTGAAACCAACTAATTTCCTTATCTGAACCCTGTGCCATCTGAAGGCAGCCCTGTATAGGGAATTTTTTAAATGTTTAATGTCTCATTATGTTTTTAGAGATGGGTAGGGTATTAATAAAACAACAACAACAACAATAATAATATCATCATCATATAGGACATCCCTATTTTAATCAGGGAAATGTTGAAGGGTGTGGAACTCAAGCCAGATTTGGTAAGGTTGTGGTGCAAAATGGATACAAAGTGGTATAAAAAGAATACTAGAAACACTTTAAGAATATCTATATTTATATCTATGTCTTTTTTGTGTAACAGTGCAAATGTGCTAGATGTATTTTGAAAAACCAAGAGTTGACCCTTATAGACTCTTGAAGAACACAAGTGGCTTTTATACATATTTCTCAAAAATCCAGGTTCAATTATTGATCTCAAAGCCCTGGGGGGGGGGGGGAACAGTCAGGAAAAATATAGCAAGTAGAATGAGATACATATAATTAAATGATTAACAAAACACTAGAATGACTGGTTTTTAAAACTATTCAGCTTTATTTGCTCCATTTAACAATGCACAGTGTTATTTATAGGAGAATGCAAATGTCCTAGCATTAATTCAGAGAACTGCCCTACAAACAATGTAAGAAATTGTTAAATGAAATGAAAAATGCAAGCCGCTGAAAATGTGAAACTGTTGTGCTGGGTTTATGCAAATATGAATATCACTAACTATAGTAAAATAATAATGATATCAATAAATATGTTCTCATTTAAGTCCTGCATAAAATTTAAACTTCCATCCCTAGAAAATTAAAGAATATCTGGAATACACATTCTGCTTGGCATTTATTTTATGGATCCATTTTGGGGGGGGGGTGTAACTGGAGGCTGCTATTTGGACAGTTTTGATTGCTCAGACTTGTTTTCCCTGAAGATGTTTTCTTAATGTTTGAAACACATAAATACCATTGTTCTCCCTGAAACTGGATTATGCTAACATTACAGAAACATATTGTACCACATTAACTTAATGGGCATACACAACATTTCTAAAACCTTTTGTAAATTGTATTTCTGCACCTGCCTTGCTGTTCTGCTTTTATAGGGCAGATTTCATTGCCATTTTTCTTTGACAACAATATACCACATTATGATTTTTGCTGGTAGTAAAGCAACATACACATGTTAATAATGCTCAAGAGGTTGTGGGCCACCCAAATGGTTAAAAACATACTATACACTCTGTCACTGAAAATAACAGAACCTAAAAGTGTCCATCTATGTAGCTGGATTTTACAATCCTGAATTCACCTGTGCTCTGCCTAGTACACCTCTTGCATTTCCTAGCTTTTTAGTGCACACTGTAGGAACATATTTCCATCTGTCTTCAGGTTGATGTATCTGAATAAGTGTGCATTGCCCACAAAATGGCAAGCTACAGCAATCTTTAATGAATCAGAAGGTCTCACATATTTCATTAACACTTTCTTGCTTTGAAACTCCTACCAGCTTTACATAATATATATATTAAAAAGCAAGGGTAAGGTCTAAACCACTGAGCCTCTTGGGCTTGCCAATCAGAAGGTCAGTGGTTTGAATCCCCGCAATGGAGTGAGCTCCCTTTGCTCTGTCCCAGCTTCTGCCAACCTAGCAGTTCAAAAGCACACCAGTGCAAGTAGATAAATAGGTACTGCTGCAGCGGGAAAGTAAATGGTGTTTCCATGTGCTCTAGTTTCTATCGCATTATTCTGTTGAGCCAGAAGTGGTTTAGTCATGCTGGTTATATGATCCGGAAAGCTGTCTGTGGACAAATGCCGGCTCCCTCGGCCTGAAAGCGAGATGAGCGCTGCAACCTCATAGTCGCCTTTCACTGGACTTAACCATCCAGGGGTCCTTTACCTTTACCTTTTAATATAAATATTGCCAAGACAGGAGCATACTTGTGACTCATGAGAATGGGGAATATAACTCAAACTGGATAGCAGTGTGGATGAAATCAGGCTGCAACATTCTTGATGAAACAGTGGGTTGGTCTGCCTGTAGGGTAAGTCTTCCTTATTCTACTGGAAAGGCTATCCCTGAGGATGGGTGAGAAGCTCACAGGGCAAAATGGCCCTGAACTGTTGTGAATCAGAAATTTTAGAGGCCTCAGCCTCTCTTCCTTCTCACAAGATCCTGTGGAATGATTGCTATCCCATAAACTCTTGTGAGAGCAGCCCGTTTGACCAGGCAAAGTCAATTTTCTTGCAGGACATGCTTAAACAGAGGCTTAGATTGCAGTGTCGTCAGAGCAAGACACATCTACGGTTCCATTCAGCAGAATGAACAGAAGGGCCCCCAATGAAGAAGGGCAGTAATATTGACGTAAGTGAAGCAACAGACATTACTGTCTCTGTGCTTGCTTTAAGCATTAGTAGCTACAACTGCTGAAAATCAAAGCCATTGACTTAGTTGCTGAAATGTTATGGAATGTTCATAAACATTTCAATGCCGGAACTTCTTTTTAAAAAGTGAACAGGACCAAGGGGTGGGGAGGGGGCTGTATACTGCAGATTATGATGGGTGGGAGAAGCCAACACTTTTGTTGTTGTTTAGTCGTTTAGTCGTGTCTGACTCTTCATGACCCCATGGACCAGAGCACGCCAGGCACTTCTGTCTTCCACTGCCTCCCGCATTTTGGTCAAACTCATGCTGGTAGCTTCGAGAACGCTATCCAACCATCTCGTCCTCTGTCGTCCCCTTCTCCTTGTGCCCTCCATCTTTCCCAACATCAGGGTCTTTCCCAGGAAGTCTTCTCATGAGGTGGCCAACGTATTGGAGCCTCAGCTTCAGGATCTGTCCTTCCAGTGAGCACTCAGGGCTGATTTCCTTCAGAATGGAGAGGTTTGATCTTCTTCCTGTCCACGGGACTCTCAAGAGTCTCCTCCAGCACCATAATTCAAACGCATCAATTCTTCGGCGATCAGCCTTCTTTATGGTCCAGCTCTTACTGAACTTTTAATTATCCATCAGTGTGTGTGTCTATGAAAATGGCACAGTGAGTTCTGCATTCTCAAGCATATTGTATGTGAGTAGAGCAAATGAGTGTGTGCATGAAAACAGGCATGGGGAGAGGAGGAAGAAGGGGGAATGGGCACAGAGGAGGCAAATAAACACTTCCGTAAATTTCCATGGGCCTGTTCTTGTAAATTAAATTAAACCTCCAAGGAAAGGAGGAAGCCTGCTTTTTGGCCAATCTGGATCAATGCGGCACAGTTCTCATAAGTAAGTAGTTCTCCTCTCCCCCCCCCAAGACATTTACCTTCAATCTACTTCCCTTTAATTGAAAATTTCACTTCAGCAAGTGAGCAACTTTTTGTTCCCCTGCCTCATAATAGTTTAACTGAATCAGTTCTTTTCAGGGTATCTTAATTGAGGCGAAGGGGGGAAATCTGAAACCTCTTAGAAAGTGATCAACACTCTGAGTTCGTTAATATCTCACAGGAAATGTTGAGTGACAGCTAAACCGCTATCTTTTTATCCTTGGGCTGTTCTGTCATTTCTGTCTCTTATTACCCACCTACGTCCCATCTCATTTTCCTATTCTCTGGCATCTGTCTTGCTGTGACTTGACTCTAAAAATGTTCATGAGGTATTCAAGTTGAGCACATAGGCTGTATTATTAGTAGGTGTCAAATCTTTATTCATTAAGTTCATTTGGTTTTCTGATTATTTATATGATCCTTTAGCCTTCTGTAGCTGATTATACAGCATTCTTTCTTGAATTTTAACTCTACTTTCCCCAGTATGAATATTTTACGTCTTAATGTATTCAAAAACGTTCTAGTTCCACTTGAAAAAGTGGTCTCTCCTCCCTGCACCCACTCTTCCCTGGAAGTTTCTTTTAGGGCAAAACACTGCCTATCGAATTAATGTGGGTATAAAAATAGGGACACAGCAGAAAACAGGAGAGTTTACTGTGTTGGGAAATAGACAACTAGGTTCAAATGGGCACAATGAGCCAGTGTGGTGTAGTGGTTAAGAGTCACGTAATCTGGGGAACCGGGTTTGTGTCTCCGCTCCTCCACATGCAGCTGCTGGGTGACCTTGGGCTAGTCACACTTCTCTGAAGTCTCTCAGCCCCACTCACCTCACAGAGTGTTTGTTGTGGGGGAGGAAGGGAAAAGGAGATTGTTAGCCGCTTTGAGACTCCTGAAGGGGAGTGAAAGGCGGGATATCAAATCCAAACTCTTCTTCTTCTTCTTCACAACCATTGACATATCCTTAGGACCATACCTACCATGAGGCAGGGACATCAGGAAGCACATCTTTGTTGGGGAAGCAAATGTTTAGGAGTCTAGTTTATTGTTGTTATAGTTTTACTGTCAGAGAGGGGATGAGATATTTGTGTTTGTTTGGACTTGTAAAAGGGTAAAAGAGTATTGGGAAATGATCCATAATGAATTGAAAAAAATGTTTAAAAGTACTTTCCCAAAAATCCCCGGAGTCCTTTCTGTTGGGGATAATTCAGATTGAAATTCCCAGGTGTCAAAAAAAGGTTATTTATGTATGCTACTACTGTGGCCCATGCTTTGTTAGTCCAAAAATGGAAAACGAGCGAGGTCCCAACCAAAGAAGAATGATAACTTAAGTTGGCAGAATATGCACAACTTGGAGACTTAACATGTAGAATAAGAGAACAAGAGGAACATACGTTTAGAGAAGACTGGAAAATGTTTATTGAATATATAGGAAATAACTGTGTACAGCTGAAAATGCTGGCAGCATTAAGATAAGTTCAACAGTGTAAACAAGTTTTCATGGATGCAATAATGGAATACTGAATGGTATAGTTTTTGTAAAATGTGCAGGGATTTATGATGTGTAAAATGAACCATGGAAAGAGAAGGGAAGCCATTGGTATCTTAAGGATGTAAACTGAGTATTTAAAATTGTAAAACAGAAAATTATATATATATGGTATTTGTCTTTGTTTGCTTGCTTGCTTGCTTGCTTGCTTGCTGCAGGTTCCAAAATAACTGAAGTTTGACTGTTGACCAAGGGCAGCCTATTTGCTACTCTGGCTCAGATAGCAAGACGTTTTGTTCCAGCCCTCTCTTACTGCTAATAGTTATCCCTGTCTCACATTCTCATTAGTTTGTAATGATTTCTAAAAACACAAGCAAACCAGAAACTTGAGTATTAGAGACACCCACTGATAAATGAGGTCACTACGACTGGTCTTGGGATTGTGGTCAGAAAGATAGATAGATGAGGATTATTTTATATATTTCTTTATTCACAAGATTTACACACTGCCCTTCAGCACTGTTTCCGAGGGCGTTTACCGAAGCAGAATAAAATACAAAAAAGAAAAAAGAATCTAGCAAGCAACAGTAAATACATATAAATTGCAGAAAATGTAAATACATTTGTATGACACTCTGGATGATCTGACCAGTTTTGTAACTGCTGCTCTTGGTTGTGTGTGGGGGGCATACAAAAATGCATTACTTTATGGGGAAATCCTTGTAAAAATTGCATACAAAAGGATGTATATTAGGAGGAATTTGCATTAAAATGTTGACCAATTATCGTGACAAGTTTTTTAAAATTCAAATTGATATGCAAATGTGGAGAACTAAATTGAAGATTGGGAAAAAAATGAAAAATTGAGCAAAACCCAAACTGATAATGGGACATTCAGTCAACAAATCAATGTTAATTCTCATCCTGAAGACTATACACACCGTGTTTTAGATCAAAGGGTAGCCAATTACTTTAAGCAGATACAATCCCCAGCACCTCTTTGTCATCCCCATTCAAGTCATACATCTGAAAAGTTTAACATTCACTCAAGCTTCCCTCCAGATGTGACACAGAAAGTGCTCATGAAAGCCCTGGGAATCAATGGTCCTGTTGCCACCCTGTCAAATGTGTTGAAAACTTGCAGGGAAAACCCAGTTGCAACATGATATGGGCAAACTGTCTACTGTAGAGTTTCTGAAGTTCTTCCAAGCTTAGAATGGCTGTGAGGCAGTGTTTCTGGTAGCCTTTGCAGCACTGTGTCAGCTCTTGCACATTAAAGTAAATGTTCATCAGCAGGCCATGCAGAATCTCTAGAATCAATGTACTGTACTGTACTGTTTTTTGTTTGTTTGTTTGTTTGTTTTGGTAACTGGTTCTAGCATGCCAGTTTGAAGCTCCAAAAAGCAACAGAGTTGGGAAGTCTTCTAAGAAAACATTCCCCCTCCCCCACTTTGAAGAAAGCAGTGGTTGCCTGGGACCAATTTTCTGGACTCATATATATAAAATCTGAATTGGAGCGACTGCCTCTGCTCTTAGAAAAAGTGGAGGTCTAATGTATGCAAAGTGCTCTGAGGTCTTTGGAAAAGCCCTTTATAAATTAATCATTGCAATGATCTTTCAAATCACATCAATAGTTGCTGCCAGAATGCCTTTCTGCATTCCAAACCATATTTGGGGACTGTGAACTTCTAATAAAAGAATCTAATATATTCTATAAATGAGTGTTTAGAATTAACTGAGACTCTTGAGTTAATCAGATTGTTTCCTACGACAATGATCACATGGAGTAGCTGAAATATTCTGCACATATACATTGCAGGTATAAGCTGCTGAGGAGTTGTTCTACACACCCAGCTTCTTCTCCAGTCCCATAATTTCAGACAAATATGTGCAAGCATAAACTTGGTCAACATATTTTCAAGGGTATGCATACATAGGGATTTGTACAGGATTTGTCTTTAGCCTTCCTTCTCCCAAAGACGTCCTTCAAGACAGCAAGTTTACTTCAAGTCAGGGTTTACTCCCAAATGCTTTCCCATGAGTTAGTGCAGATCAGCGGATGTTTAGGATCAGGGTTTTCTTTCTCCTAGAAAGACTACCTTCCCAGGTTGATGAGCCTCATCTGCCCCATCTTTTCCTTCTACAGCATATGCAGAAATTGCTTTCTGGAGCATTATTGGTCTTGTCTGCTCAGTCCCCCAGAGCCTGTCTTCACATGCAAGGGATAGACACGTTCCTAACTCACAGAGGGTTTAAGACCCATTGACTACCCTCCACTGGTTTAGCCATTGAAGCCATTTCCCAGGGTTTGGCTGCTGTCACATGCTGATATCTTCTAGAAGTCACAGGTGAAAGCTGAGTGCAGGGTGGAAACCAAATGTGGACAAACAATCCCAGACAGAGCAGAGAATGGCTCCCACCAGAAATACTGCCCTCCCCTAACTCCCCATACACCCCACTGTGTGATGCAAAAATAGCAGTGCATGACACAATGAACTTTCCCTTTGCATAAAAGAAATGTGCATCACATTCCGTGCAATAGAGGCAAAGGGAAAATACAGTAAGCTAGCAGTCAGTTTGATTCTTAAAGAGAAAACTTTCATTAACTTATGCAGGTATATTTAGTATGACATCCTGTTTCAGAGAATAGCTCTGAGTGCTTGCTGGAAATGCAAAAAATAAAATAAAAATGTCCTTTTTTGTTCTTGATGTATCTTTCCTGAAATTGTTATTCCCACGTGAAGATCTTTCTAAAAAATGTAGATTTCCCCACATCTTTCTTTTTTCATTTCCCCACTACTACATTGCATTAAATGATGCACTACTTTATTTCCATATGGTGTGAAATGGAATGAATTGAGGGGAAATTATAGTGTGCCCCCCCCATCTCTCAACTATCCTATGGCTGCTTTGATGTGACAACCAAGCAGAATGTGGAGGCCAGATCTGAAATCTACTGCTGGGCTGAGACAGAGAATGATAATGAGGCTGCTGAATCCACTTTGGTTGCCTAAGGCTGCTTTGCTTCATGGCCTACAACTTGATGTTGACATCTTTGTGTCTTGAAAGGCAATGCGGTGAAGTCAAACCACTATGGTAACAGGACCAAAGTGACCTCCTCAGGGTGCAAGCCTATGCAGTGTTTATGGAGGACTTGGGCCGCTCCAAATACAAGACCTCCCTCTTGGCCTAGCTGATGTGCTCCAAAGGAAATCAGAGCAATGTGTTTGGCACCAGCTTGGATACAGGAGTTGCTGGCAAGGAAGCATGGAAGGCACCATCCAACCATCTTAGGCACAACGCTCAAGATTTGTGTAGGGTTTGCTTCTTAGCCTTTTCTTCTCCTGAAGATATCACAGAAGGCAGCAGAGCTTTCCTTCTCCTAAATGGGCTACCTCCCCAGGTTGACGAGCCCCATCTGCCTCTCACTTCCTTCTACGCCATGTGTAGAAACTGCCTTCTTGACCATTGGACCCACTATTGGTCTTGTCCACTGAATCTGCCAGAGCCTGTCTTTGTGTGCAGGGGGAAGTCCCTAACTCACCAAGGGTTTGAGGCCCATTGGCTACCCTCAACTGGTTTAGCCAGCCTGTTCAAGCCATTTCCCATGATGTGGCGGCTGTCGTATGCTGACAGCTTCTAGGAAACACAGGTGAGAACTGAGTGCAGGATGAGGACCAAAGGTGGACAAACTACCTCAGAAGGAGCACAACATGCCCCCCTATAAGAAGGACTGCCCCTCCGCTAACACCCCAAACACCCCTACCACTTGTATATCAGTATTTTTTATTAACAATTATTATATAATAATTTTATACAATGGTCCTATAGCAGGGATTGTTAGATAGTGTTCCCTTCCAGATATTGTTGAGTTGCAACTTCCATTATCCCTGGTCATTGGTCATGCTAACTGGGGCTGGTGAGAATTGTCCAACAGCACCTGAAGACATGGTGCATTTCCACCCTACAGCAAGGAGTAGGAATTCATCATTAGCACAGTCGCCAAGGCCCTTCCCACAATTCCTTACATTGCCTAATTGGGTCTTTGTGAAAGTACGGGAAGAAGGGTCCACTCTGCCCACTTTGTAAGACTCATTGTCAGCCTTGGAGGCCCCCGGCATAAGCTGGCACAATTATGAATTAACCAACCAACTTTTAAAAAGGTAGTGTGTTTTCTCTCTTACCTGCTTGCAAGGACATTTATAAAAAAACTTCATGTAAAATAGGTCTAGGTCTGTCAGTTGCTATTAGCCATGACTACTCAACAGAACCTCAGTGTTTAAAAGCACTTCACATCGGAGTGCTAGAAATGTTAAAAATAAATAGCGGGAGATCGTCTTCACTTTCATACCCTCCTGTTGAGAGCATGATATCCAACGGCATAATGTTCACAATTGGGGGAATTGAGTGCTGGAGTTGATAGAACTTACTCTGAACAGTCAAGGCAATTCTTAGGTTCATCAGCTTCTCTATTTATGTATGTATTTATTTTTAACATTTTTCTAAAGCCTTTCTGTACATCATCAAGGCAGTGGACAAGACATCCAAAACAATAAAAACAACATATTAAAACGAACAATAAAGCATGTTTTAAAACATTGTAAACAATTAAAGTATTAAAACTATCCTGCACTGGCTACCAGTTAGTTTCCAGGCCCAATTCAAAGTGCTGGTTTTGCCCTATAAAGCCTTAAATGGCTCAAGACCACAATACCTCAAGGACCGATTGTTTCCATATGAACCTACCCAGACCCTGAGATCATCTTCTGAGGTCCTTCTTCGTGTGCCTCCTTCAAGAGAGAAGACAACACAAGAACAGGGCCTTCTCGGCAGTGGCTCCCCGTCTGTGAAATGATCTCCCCAGGGAAGTTCGCCTGGCGCCTTCATTATACGCCTTTAGGCACCAGGCAAAAATGCTCCTTTTTAACCAGACCTTTGATTGATCTGATTTACATCCTATGCCCTTTTAAAATGGGGGGTTGGGTTGGGGTTGGGGGGAGGGTTATTGGGTTGTTGCTTTTATTTTGATTATATATTTTGTGGTTTTATATTTTGATTCTGTTCTGAGAACTGCACTGAGACCTCTGGGTATAGGGCAGTATATAAATTCAATCAATCAATCAATCAATCAATCAATAATAAAACAATGTCAGAATTGCAATACTGATATGTGTTTCCTAACACCATTTTTAAAATCAGAGAATGTGGGAGCCGATTACAGATCCAAGGACACTGTAGTCCACAATCTGGAAGTGACACAGAAGGTAAGTCCTTTCACAAATGCATATCAATCAGGCCTCTTCCCTGCAAAGGACAGTGACCTCAAAGAATCTCTCCTTCAGATCTGCACAAGTTTGTAACAAGACAGACAGTTCCTCAGGCAGTGAAGGCTCAAACCATTTAGGACTTTACTTCGTGTACAACTAAGCTGAAACTGAGCCACAGGATATAGCAGCAGATCCTGAAATCTTTCACAAAAGAAGCAGGTGGTGAACATCACCTAGTCAAAATAGTCTCTCTCTAACAGGTTAATTGAAGTGTTAAATGAAAGCTGCATACCTTGAATTTGGACAATTCTCAGTACTCATATGTTCATATTGTTCCAATTCTTTTTTTCTTTTTTTTGAAATAATTTTTATTAACAGGCCAATCACATCACATTGTTCAAATCACATTAATTCCAGATTATACAGCCAAATTTTAAAATTTTTTGGGGGTACCCATACATCAAGCTCCGCACGAGTCCAAAATTCCAGATGACTCCAGACATCACTTATTTGCTGCTTTTATTAAACAGTTCCATCCAGTTCGATTCGGATAGATCTTTATTACTTTCTTTCTCTTCTTGTTGTTATCATTTATTCCTTTCTTTGCAATCTCTGATGATTTTCACAAACAGATTGAAGATTTGGCGTCTCTGTGTGGGTTTTGTGCTCTTCCAAGCTCACATTATTCAGGAACGACCTCTGTTAATCTTCGGTCGGTCCATTATTTTTCCTCAGGCTAGCCATAAATCAGACATATCAGGGGGCTCTGTCAGGCCAAACTTGCATTCCAACCTTCAGTCCTGAATCTCCTCCCCCTCCTGTCTGTTCTCCTGCCAGCCTGTCTTGGCGAGACGCCATGTTTTTTTAACTGCGTCATAGGAATTTTCCTCCTTCTCGCCATTCGATCTTCTCGTATTGTAATCGTTTCCCCCACACAGTTTTAAAGTTCTGTTTATGTTTTTTAAAACGCGACGATCTTATTTCTTTCTAGGGTGGAGGATTATTATAGTCATATCATGCAAAGGAAATAGAGAGAGTTTTTTCCTCCACCCCCCCCCCTTCGTTCCAGCCTTACATTCTCATGGTGGTAATTCATCAAGAGATTTACTTATCCATCCGTCACTCCCGATCACAAAGATGCATTAATCAGCAGTCCTTATCGTCGAGCCTCACTTGATATATGTGCTTCAGCCTTCTTCCGATCCGTTATTTCCAATTAGTTCCAATTATAATTCCAGGCTGAAGCAACCAGCACGCGCTGATTGGAATCGGCGTCGGGAAGATCTGATTCCATCGAGGGCTTTTGCCAAGTGTTCCACACCCCCGTCTCTCGGATCAGGGGGTGCATTATGAACACCGCTGGCAGGGCAGCCCCCCCATACCCTTGGGGGGGGGTAGGAAGGCTGCCTACTTCCCATAGCAGCCCCTTAATACCTCGTATGGGTCAGAGAGATGTTATTGTCGGCCATCTTCCAACGCGCCACCTAGTGGCCCCCCATATTGTTCCAATTCTTTTCCCCTGCAAAACGTTCACTGCTCTCGGCCCCACTGGTCCACCAAACTACATAATCCTGTTGTTGTGACTTTGTGGGGTACCTAGACTTCCCTTCTAATTCCTGGACCCCCCTTCTAATTCCTGTGAGCCAGACACTGGATTTAGCATGTTAAAATCAAGCCAAGCTGGCTTCCTGTGTTCAGGCGTTTGCCTGGCATGGGCCACTAAGGAGAATGAAAGGAAAGTGATGAGCCATTAGGGATCTCACCAGAGAGAGCAGCCCCTCCTTCAGCTCAGAGTTAGTTAGGAAGAAAAGGCCCGGGATGGAAGGGGAACAGTTGTTTAGGACTGTGGTTGGCTGGGATGTGAGCTCAGAGGAAAAGGTGGAAACCTGTTTAATGCAGCAAGCTGAAATTAGGGAAGGAAAACCATGGCTGGTGTCTGTCTAGAACCAAACATACTGCTATGGGAGAAGCAAGACTCCCTTGGAGTGTAATGCTGAGAGCCCCTCCATTGCAGGCTCAGGTTGCATATATGTGTAAATAAACTATCTATCATAAAGACACCACAGTCTCCACTCTGCCTCATTTCCATAGGAAACATGAATCCTGAATGAGCGTCTCGACCCCAGGAATCCCACACTGCTTTGAGGCTGGGGTGGCACATAGCACTATTGTGATTGTGGCAACAGCTGAGCTGATTTTATCAATGAGGTCACTGAGCTAAATGCAGAAAAGACATACATGAATGAGCAAAAGTGCTTGGATCACCGCAGCCGATTGGATTAAGCAGCAATGTGAATGAAAGAATGTGGAAACAAAGAAGAGAATGATGCTAAGAAGTAGCAAGACCCCAAAGACCACCAAACTGCATTGATACACAGTGAAGAAAGTATATCCTAACCAGTTTATTCAGCTATGTAGAATGTTCTACTCCTAAAGTCAATATAAAAATTAGACATTTGTTGGAAGCCTAAATAAATTGGAGCCTTTGCTAAAGTTTACCGAAAGTAGGGTCTGTTTGGGGGTGGGGGGGGTGGGGAACTAATTTTGGAATGTTTTTCCCTGTGAATCTCTTCCTTGTTCTTATTTGTCTGTCTCCTGCCAAACTTGCTTTTGATTTAGTTGATGTTTTCTGCTGTTCAGACTCGCTAAAGTGCTCTTGTCAACAGTTCAGTGGCTGAGTGAAGCAAAGTGTTAGTTAATAGCGTGAAAAGTCTGGTGTGCTGTCAGAAAAGGGCAGGCCATTAACTTGTGAAAATCCTGTTTCCAATGTTCAACAGCCCTGGTGCTGGCAGAACGAATCTCGCTGACGACTAACTGTTAAAAATTACAAATGGCATTTGAATTTATGTCACTTGATAATTAAGCACGAAGGTGTTTCACTTCTGTCAGCCTTGGCAGAAGTGTTTGCTTACAACGAGGCTTAACACCATTGTAGAAACAAGCCACATGTTCTAATCTAAGCTTATGTCCATCCACATCAGCTTGTTCAAGTTATCTTTGATAAAATGTGATCCACTGTACAGGTAAATTGGGGAGTTTTTTGTACTGTTGTTTGTAATTTTTGAAATACAGGTGTTTTGCTTTGTTTTAAATTTGGACTCTATTCATGCTCTGGGACTAGTTTATAGAACAGAAATCTCCAAGCTCAGGATTAGGGAGCATCATCTAAGCCAGGAGTGCTCTTCAGATGCCATCTGAATGCCATGTAAATGCCATCTGGCAAATGGCCTTTGTAATTCCAAACTGAACTGAGAACACACCATTGATGGGGAACTCTGGTCAAGAATCTACCAAACTTTTTGGTGGAATGTAGGATAGCTACTAAGACAATGTAGTTTACTGTATCATCTGAACCCAGAATCGTGGTTAAGATTTAAATCTTTTAAATCTACCACTAGGACTTACTTTTGAGAAGACATGCATGCAATTTACTGTGGATTGCACATTCTGGAAATCCAAAGCTGCATGGCCAATCTGTCTCCTCAAGAGACTTTTCAGACAGAGCACCCATCTCCATTGCAGATATCATGTGTCTGTGTTGTGACATCATTGCACTTGTGATTCTGTGTTTTATTATGTGTTTACCATGTTTTATTATGTGTTTACCACGTACACCACTTTAGTGGCTTTATGCTGTGAAAGCAGTCTATAAATTTATTTAACAATTTTCATATTCATATCATGTTCATCAGCTTTCATATGAAAATGATGTACAGGTGGTATTTGACTCTTAGTAAATTGGCAAAAGATGTATAAGACAAGTACAAATACCTGATGGAAATGTAAAGAAAAAGAAGGTACCTTTTATCATATGTGGTGGCCGTGTAAAATAATAAAAGCATTCTGGAAAATTATATATAGTTTAAAATAACCTTTATTTTTTTAAAAAAACAAAAACAAACAAACAACACTGAAGCTTTCTTATTAGGAATTGAAATAATATGCAGTTGAAAATGTTGACAATAAGACACATGGAGGGGATGGAGGGAAGTCCGGAGATTCAGAGAAATCTCTAAATGTGGCTATTTACTTGGTGTTGTTATAACTCTACACTTGTAAAATAAAATAAAATTTATTAATATATTAAATTTTTTTAATAAAAATTAAATGAATCATATTCTCTGGGTGTGAAAGCAATTAAGAGCTCATGAGTTGAAAGAATGCATGGAGATGCATTCTTCACACACTGGCCTAATGCACAGTGTCCACACCCACCCACCCACAATCTACTTGTTATGCTGGGCTTTAAGAGGTGGCCTTCGCCCGATCGAATGTTAGCTGTGTTCCTGCCAACTTCAGAAACTGTCTGTTTGATGGCAGTTCTACAAATAATGGCAACAGAGGTTCCCTTGTAGATAAACTACAAAAACAGAAGTCTCAGTGCTGACAAGAAAATGAGGATTAATACATGGAGAATGAAGCACTGACATGGGGATCATGTTAGATGATAAATATTATGTAACGGCAGTAATTATATGCTATCTTTTTCTCTCTTGTAAACAACTGTGATATTGTTAGATCTAAAATCCTGAAAATTACAAGGCAATTGTTCTCAATGTTATTTAGTAACTTCCAAATATTTGTGACATGCAATTTGTGTCAGTGCTTGCCACTTGCCACCTAACAATTACAGAACATTTGGAAGGTTATGTAAGTGAACAAGAAGGCCTTGGAAAATGACCTGCCATTTGAAAGGAAAATATTACACTGCACTCTTGCAGAAACATCTCTCGCACAATAGAGGTTTTAATGCCAGTGCCAGAGGTTGAATGGGCTGCAACCTGCTGGGCTCCACAGGTCCAATGAGATCCCACCAGGTCAACTGTGCAGCCACTTTGAATTTTCACTGGGCTCTCACAAAGGTCAGAGGAGACAGTTTCTCACAAAGACTCCATTTAACACTTGGAGAAAGGCGGGAGATCACTCATGATACCTGTGGTCCTTGAGTTCAGACTGAATAAAGGAAGTGGGCTGAAGGAGCTGAGAACATAAGGCTAAGGATGGATATACGAAACTTCAGTTCTGTTGGTTTGTTAGTGCTGTTCTTTCAACAGTAAAAGGGGACCTTAGTAGGTTTTTCCTTAGTCCTTACCCCAAACCTAGAACTGATTCTTCCATGCTTCATTGTAAGAATTCTGCTCTGATTCATGGACTAGTATATCAGACTGAGATGTAGTCAGGAAGGAGAACATAAACAAAATATTACCTCTCCCCAATGAACCACTACATTTCCCCCTGTACATACTGTTTCCATAACATACATTTAATTCCCCAAAAGTGATTTTCTTGCATGACATTTAACATAGCAGAAATCAAAGTCTTCAGGATAAAAGGGCTATGTGTTCTCCTGAGCCACATTGCGTCCAGTGTTCTGATCTTTACAGGACCTTAGAGAGATATTCAGAAATACTTTAGAAATGTCATGAGTCACAAGTCACTGAATGTGATCAAAGATCTCATGTTCTTAAATGATATTGTTACTGGAGGTGTGGGGTTCTATTGGGGCTATCATGGGAAACATAAGAATGCTGTAGGTGGGCTAACAAAAATCTAATGATTAGTAAAAAAAAAAAATTACAAGGTGGATTTTACATATTTCTTAAGATCCAGGCATTTACTTGCCTCCTGAGCTTCTTTATATGGTGAAAAAGCAGATCCACTCCTAACATTCCTCCATCGAAATAACTTCATATGTGAGATGGAATTTCCACATAGACACAATCATGAAGATGTCCAATTCTAATGCTGGTAGCGTTTTCCTACCAGGGGTGACTTTCCAGCTGCTCAGTGGGAGAGACCCCTTTGCTATAGCTCAACTTTGGGATCAGGATTGGTTGAGTGCTGCAGAGAACTGGTTGTCCAGCAATTGACAGAGATGCCTCGACAAGTTCGTGGAATTATAAAATGTGTGTGTGTGTGATAGGAAAGAGTATTGCAGCTTTGGATTTTGAGGAGAATTTTTTTTTAAAGTATTATATTTGCAATGGGAGGGCTGTGTCCCAATAAGCTCAGTGGACCAATCTCCACTGGTGTTGACTCTTGTAACCTCTGCAACACATTATATGTAGGCCTGCCTCTGAAGATGTTTCAGAAACTTCAGCTGATGCAGAATTAGGCAGCCAGGTTGCTCACCAGGGCAAGCCAGTTTGAACATAGAATGCCAATCCTGGTCCGACTGCACTGGCTGCCAATTAGTTTCTGCGCCCAATTCAAAGTGTGGTTTTGACCTATAAAGCCTTAAATGGTCCGGGACCACCATACCTCAAGGACTGCCTCTTTCTATATGAACTTACCCAGACACTGAGATCATCTTCTGAGGCCCTTCTTCGTGTGCCTACTCCAGGAGGTCTGGAGGGTGGCAACATGAGAAAGGGCCTTTTTTGCAGTGGCTCCCCATTTGTGGAATGCTCTCCCTAGGGAAGTTTGTCTGGTATCTTCATTCTATATCTTTAGGCACCAGGTAAAAATATTCGTTTTCTCCCAGGCCTTTGGCTGGTAAACAGCCTATGTCCATTTGTGCGAGGGAGATCATCGGTTTGTTATGCTCTTGTTTTTTATTATGTACTTTGTGGTTTTATTCTGTATTTTTATTCTGTGATCCATCCTGAGATCTTTTGGTGAAGGGCAGTATACAAATTTAATAAATAAAAATAAAAAATAATTCTCCTTAAAGTTCTAAATGAACCCCAATACATCACAGTTTCTGAAACCTACTAGTGTTTGTTTTGATTTTCCTTAATGTAAGGAATATTGAAGCAGTGCATTCCCCAAAAGAGGTGTTTGGCACCAACCATTGCACTGCAACATTTTTGGTAACTGGTTAATATGCTTTTATTTTCCCAGGCATATTTATTTGCTCGGTGCTTTAGCCTCTAGCATTGTTCTAGCTGCTTCTTCAAATTATTCTTAATGGTGTAGTTTTATTATATATTTTAGTATCTTATGAAATCAATAATTTGTTATGCATCTTATTCACCACCTTAGAGTCTCTTGAATAAAGAGATTGGGGGAGAGATATGAAAACAATCAGGTAATATGCTTCATGAAGGATATACGACTCCTCAATGTACAAGCCAAGTGAAGTGTTTCAAATCTCCCAGCCTGATTTGCCTAAAATAGAAATTTGAGCAGAATTAAGAGACTGCTAATGAGATAAATTACATTTTCAGAGGAATCCTAGTCCTATCCTAGTCCTATCAGTGGAAGCTATTTTCGGATTAATCAGCACAGGCTTAGCTGATAAAGAAATAGTCTTGAAGCCACTGAAAAGAGGGAAAGTGATTCCTAGTTCTTTCTCATGCAATTTAAGAGTCCCATACCTCTATCCCAATTAAACTTTCAAAGTAACAGTGTTATGATCTACCACCATTTGGAGGGCCCTAGGTTCATCATCGCTGTCCTTTAGCATCTTGACCTGGAAGGAAGCCCCATTGAACACAATACCTGATGTAAGTTGATAACAACCATAAGCTTAGAAGCAAATTCTGATGTTGTCTTGCTTCTGTCTTTCATGAGAGGAGAATCTGGCCATTTAAATGTATGCTTGCCACTCACATTTGAAGGCACCAAGCACGTAACTTGCTGTTTAAACCTATGCTTTTTTGAACCTGAGTTCACAAAGTACAGTTTGAATCAGCACTAGCTCTTCTAACATTTTGTCAGAAGTTTTCTTTGTTTTTCATCTAATTTTGAGATCTTGCTTTTCAGCTGTTAATGTAACAGTGGGATAAATTTGGTAGCGTTCCACGGCACTGCTGCTGTATTGAAGTTCTATATAAAATAACGTTCCATTGTATTATAGAATTCTTTCACGTGTCAATATTGTACAGGGAGCCTTCGTTTCCTGTATGTGAAATTTATTTATAACTACATTTTACGAGATGGATGTGCTGTAATGCTGAAAGCTCTGAAAATGTCTGTACAGTTGAGATCAGTGCCTTATTGGACTATTCTGGAGTTGAAATATATTTCTCACAACCCTGTGTTGATATGATGAGGGTCTGTCCCCATGCCCAGGGTGAAAATGTGAGGCTAGAATTGGGGTATAAAGGTGACAATTTTATTAACCCCATTAGGAATCCATAAGAGAACAAGAAGAATGTACGTTTAAAGAAAATGTTTACTGAATAGATGGGTGAAAATTGTGTTCATTTAAAAACGCTGGTAGCATTAAGATAAATTCAACAGTATAAGTAAGTTTGATGGATGTAACAATGTATTACCGAATGGTTTTGTAAGTTCATGTCAATTATGCAGGAATGTATGGTATGCAAAATGAACTATGGAAAGAGAAGAAGGGAAGTCATTAATTTAAGGTTGTTTAAATGAATATTTTGAAACGTAAATTAGAATGTGTGTGTGTGTGTGTGTGTGTGTGGATAGCAGCATGGTTTGTGCTACCAGTGGTGTAGCGCTGGGGGGGGGGCGGGGGTCATTGCCCCGGCTGCAAACTCTGGAGGAAGGAACCCTGACACCCCACACAAAGATCCCTGTTGTGCCCTGCCTGGCTCCGGCAGTGAGGGCTGGGTGAGTGCAGAGGGTCAAGAGCACTCTGAGACCCAATCCCCGCCCAGCATGTGAGAACCCGCCCATCAAAAGTGGGGGCTGGGGAGTGCAGAGGGAAATGATGAGAAACAATGTCTGACAAACCATGCCCATCAACTCCCATCCACTCCACACACAAACTGGGATGGTGCTTGTATACAAATGAAAATTGTGATGACCTTGTTGTTGTTGTTTAGTCGTTTAGTCATGTCTGACTCTTTGTGACCCCATGGACCAGAGCACGCCAGGCACTCCTGTCTTCCACTACCTCCCGCAGTTTGGTCAAGCTCATGCTGGTATCTTCGAGAACACTGTCCAACCATCTCGTCCTCTGTCGTCCCCTTCTCCTTCTGCCCTCAATCTTTCCCAACATCAGGGTCTTTTCCAGGGAGTCTTCTCTTCTCATGAGGTGGCCAAAGTATTGGAGCCTCAGCTTCACGATCTGTCCTTCCAGTGAGCACTCAAGTGATGATGACCTATTCCAGATATTTCACAAAAGCTTGGGGATTGCAGCAGACGAAAACACAGGTTTTGGAGTATGTTATTGGAAAATACCAGCTGCATATTGATGAAGCCGTGTGCCAAAACATCTGAAAAATCAGCAACTTTACTACAATAATTGGCAATGGGAAAAGACCCTAGTGATAAGGCGTTCACTAAGCTAAGTGTGCGCCGTGTGCAGAATTACTTTCTGTCCAAATAGAAAACATTTTCTCCGCCAGATTTTTCCCAGCCACGAACAATTCCCTTGGGAATTATTCTCCGAGCCATGAATAATTCTCTTGAGGAGAAGGCAGCCCTTGAAACTTCATGTCAAAGCCTGAGATCTAGGGGACCTCCACTAGTGCTCTGATACCCTCAACATCAATTGAAATGAGATGAAATGAACTGGTACCCCTCCCTTCATAAGAAGGCAAAGTTCAACTGGGAAAAAATGTAAAGCCTTAGGTCTGAGAGTTACCAGTTCTCAGAAATAAAACTGATCATGATAGTGTTCTCATGTAACAACTTTAGACAGTCGATATATGCAAGGAAAGTTTGAGGTCAAGGAAATGAAATACTCTGCAGCTAAATCCGATAGCTTTACTCCACAGCAATCAATGAGACCATTCTGGAAGAACTGGCTTGAGGTGGGAGTCTACTGATAGGAACAGTGTACTTTAGCTGAGAGGTTTGTTTTCTACTGATATGAAAGGCAGATATTTTGAGAGGTTTAATTTTCCTAGTAGAAACAGCTAGAGGGTACATGCTGCAGTTCACAAGCTGAGTGAGTCTGAAAACAAAAATATCCCTGGCTTTTGAAAAGAAAAGCTGGAATAGTG
This sequence comes from Podarcis tiliguerta, assembly GCF_965153285.1. Classification (NCBI taxonomy): domain Eukaryota; kingdom Metazoa; phylum Chordata; class Lepidosauria; order Squamata; family Lacertidae; genus Podarcis; species Podarcis tiliguerta. The sequence continues at coordinate 62,824,340 of NC_139542.1, read as the reverse complement.
GGTGTTATTTGCCCTCTAAAACACCATCATCTTAACGCAATATATGGGATGCTATTCAACCAATTTTACTCAGAGCAGAGCCATTGGAATGAAGGGACATGACTAAGTTGGGTCCATTAATTTCAACAGGTCTATTCGCTGCTATTTTTCTAGAAAAAGAGGTGCCGAAACTCACCACAAATGTCTCTTATTAAAGGTAAAGTTAAAGGACCCCTGGACAGTTCAGTCCAGTCAAAGGCAACAGGGGGGTCACAGCGCTCATCTTGCTTTCAGGCCGAAGGAGCCAGCGTTTACCACAGACAGCTTTCTGGGTCATGTGGCCAACATGACTAAACGGATTCTGGCAGAATGGAACACTGTGATGGAAACCAGAGCACACGGAAATGCTGTTTACCTTCCCGCCACAGCAGTACCTATTTATCTACTTGCACTGGTATGCTTTTGAACTGCTAGGTTGGCAGAAGCTGGGACAGAGCAATGGGAGCTCACCCCGTCACGGGGATTCGAACTGCCGACCTTCTGATCGGCAAGCCCAAGAGGCTCAGTGGTTTAGATCACAGCACCACCCACAGCAATGGTGATGACAATCATGGCAATGGTGCCCACCTGAGAGGTGCCAAAAGTGAGTTTTGGCTGGCACTTAGTTGACTTTTTCCTTTATGGGTAACCTGGGCACTGGGTTTAAAGTCACGTGGATTAGAAGATGAATAACTAGATAAAAATATGCTGCTTGTAACAGATTTTGACAGAAAACTCACTTGATTTTGAACATTTAGTTTAAGGCATGGTCTATTTCTTTAAAAAAATCCATTCTCCACTTTTCAAAACCAATTTTGTATTCATATTTCAATTATAAGTTGATATAGAGTGTCACTGAAGTGAGAACAAGTGCAGTTTATATAAATGAGATTGGGATATAAGTGGATAAGAGAAATTGCTGGGAAACTTGGGTTAATTAATATAGCTTGATATTGAAATATATCCTTTATGTGCAAGATCCATGAAGGATGTTTGGCTGTTTATGGTGTAAAAGCATAATGTGAGATGATCAATGAGGTACTCTAGCTTGGAAAAATGAGATTGCTTCATAATTATGTCTTAATCATACGCCATAGGAAGCAAGTTTCACCAGCCTGCCTTTCTTCTCTGACTGTGATCACTTGCTAAATTGGGGGGTGCAGAAGCTTTCTGAGAAATTTCACGAGTTTTATTGAAACATTTTGTTGTTCCTCAAAATTCACCTCATCTTTCACCTGAAGAGAAACTCCCAAATTTTCACTTGAATTTTGTATCAGGTAGTCTCAGCAACCTAATTCTGACTTCCCTTATGATTCCTGATATTTATACTCCAAATATGCTTCAGCTTTCATCCTTTGTAAAAATTTTCTCTGACAAGTCTGTATCTCATCCAAAGCCTTACCTAACGTACTACGAAAGTGAAATTTGAAAGAACAGTACGCGCAGTCAATGCTAGTGTCCTCTAGTTAAACAGAAGTTGTTAATTGGCCTAAAAATTAGATTTTTAAGGTCCCTGAAGTCCTCTTTAAGGGATCAGCTGCATAGCTTTAGGCTTCCCTCTCTGTTATATCACAACATCTGAGCCACGAGAGGGGAAGCAACCACTCTACAAGTGAGAGAAAGTAAGTCATTGGTATCAAGAGAGGTGTAGCAGGCAGGCAGGTCTTAGATCATATTTGTGTAGCACTTTACATCAGCAAAAGTGCTTTATGATCCTTTTTGCAGTCATCCTTGCCAAAGCTAAGATGACCTGTTTTGAACTTCAGTTCACAACTGTTCCAGAAAATGGACCAGAAAATGCATAGGTACAACATGATTTGCATGCACAGCTTTCTTATTGCAAAATGCATGCTCATGTTTACAAAATCTATGATGCAGTGAGAACGTAAGCAAAAACCAAAGCCATCACTGCCACAGATAATATTCAAGCTCTGGGTTAAACTAAACAATTCAGAAAACAGTCACTGGGGAGGGGGGTGCACTGAATCTGGCAGATTTCTCAAGAAATAACTTGAGGCTGGCCAAATGAAATAGATATTGACGTTTCTCCTGTGAATAATTCCCCCATTCAGAAATACAATACAACCTCACTAAACCGGTTTGTGCACCTCAAATGGCCTTTGTGAAAATGCCTGTCAGTGTTGATAAGCCCTGTGGCATACCTCAAAGGTCAAGTCATGTCACCTTCTGTTGGACCAAGCTAAGAGAAGTAATTAACAGATAATAAAAATGCACAATTTATCTCTCTCTGATAATACTTGGTCAATAGGAATAGTTTGAAGACAGTCCAGGAAAGAGATCGCTGAGGTATTTGCTATTAACATCAGACCTTCGGTTCATACGATGCCAAAAGTTTAATGAATGCCTTGTTTTAAAAAAATTGCTTTGGAACTGTGTCTTAGTTTACACTAGCTTTTCCAATCACTTGGGCACATATTTGAAGATGACTTGGGTTGTAAGATTTAGCCATCAATCTTGACCTAAATCTTATAATCTCTGGTTTCAAGAGTGGTCCCTTCCCCAGAGCAAGAGAGTAATTTCCACTCCAACATTTTGCCCCTTGCCAAATCTCTCTGAACTGATTGCCTCTATCCTTGTTCACACCCTCAGGATAAAGGTGATCTATAGCCCTCTGTAATCCTTAATGACAGTTTGGACTAGGATGCATAGCATCAACATTCACAAGCATTAAGCTGTGGAATTCACTGTGGTAACCTTTAAAAAAAAGTTCTGACCTTTTTTTTATTTTTGCTGTTACCCTAAGGTGCTTTATAAGCAAAACATACTTGTCAATAAAGACATGCATCAACTTAAGACCATGAGCTCTTCTGGATCAGACTAAAGACACATCCAGTACAGCATTCTGATCACTGTGGCTATCCAGATGATAGAATCGTAGAGCTGGGAGGGACCCCAAGGCTCATTTAGTCCAACCTACTGCAATGCAGGGTGGCACGTGGCCCTGTGGGTTAAACCACACAGCCTAGGACTTGCCGATCAGAAGGCTGGCAGTTCGAATCTCCACGACGGGATGAGCTCCCCTTGCTCGGTCCCCGCTCCTGCCAACCTATTTCTGGAAACAGGTGAATGCACACTCTCCCCCAAAGCATGGTGGGCTGCCTTGAGATACTGGCTCAAGATCTCAGTATTCGGCCTAGGGAAGGGATTATTAGTACATTTAACCAATGAGAAGTTTGTCAGCCCATGGCTCAAAACTATGGCCAGAAAAGCCACCTCGATTGGACTGCCATCATCTCTCTTATATCATCTGGGTTATGACACTGCCCTTGAATTCCTGAGGCAATTATCTCACATAGCGTCCTGCGATCTTGATCCTATGTAGTTTGTAGCCAGGTCACAGCTGGAATCCAATACGGGTATGACTTTCAGATATCCTCATGCCTTAGGCATTTGTCTGTACCTACCTATCTGCATTTATTTACCAAAGCCAGACTAAATGTATTTCCTTTGGAAGCTCTAAATGGCAGAGTGAGAGGCATTCCCTATCAGAATAGGCTTTGTTTATGTTCCCAGGATGTCGATTGTATGAAGCATAACTGCATTGTGGGCAATATGAGCAAGCAAGGGATCAACTGATCAAACCCTTACTGGCAAATTTGCCGGGAAAATCCAAAGCCTCCCATATTAAATATCTTTTGGAAGACAGGTCAAATGATATCACACTGGCCGTGGCAAAGTTTCTTTTGGATGTAATAAGAAAAAAAGATCATTATGCCCTAGATAAAACAAAATGACTGCCTTGGTTTCTTCCATCTGTCTGTCTGGTCGTTTTAACTGTATCTATTTTTGAAATTGTTTTGTGGGTCTTTGGACCGCAATAAAGTATTGAATTGAATTAATTCCCAGGCTGTATCACTTTTATCTTCCATGATAAAAAGGATGCTACATAACAGAGACAATGCCAGGCTAGAACATTTCTCCTGCATTTCAGTATTCATGGGTTTTATTTTATTTTATTTAACCCTGACCTTCAGGGTTAATGAGTAGGATGCAGTGAAAATGTATTTGCATTATGTATCTGCATTATGTTCCACAATGCTTTGGGTTCAGTAGTTCTTTGTCATTCTTCTTGGTTTTGTAGTCAGCCAGTTCTGCTATCTTTAATGTCAAGGCATATACTACTCTTCCTCTTCCTGCACTGCACATGACTCTATTATTTTCTCTGGATGCTGACCTTTGATTGGCTTAAGCAATTATGGGAACTAAGTTATTAATGCAATGCAGGTCCTTCAGTCGAACACCACTGTTGCCCTAGTACCTGAACGAGAATAGCTTTCTTCTCATTGTCAAAGCTCTTGTCAATGCTGGTTTACATATTAAAAAACGATAGTTAGAATAAGACTATATGAAACTGTTTTTGTCAATATTACGAGCATTTGCTTATTTTGATTGTTGCATCCCTGGTCTTCGTAAAAGCGTACAAGTTAATGACTGCAATTGAAAATCATTCGAAATAAACAAAATTTTGCAGGACTCAATAATAAAAATAATAATGTTATTGTTTATACCCTGCCCATCTGGCTGGGTTTACCCAGCCATTCTGGGCGGCTTCCAGCAAAATATAAAAATAACAATAAAATGTCAGATATTAAGAACTTCACTGAAAAGGGCAGCCTTCAGATGTTTTCCAAAAGTTGCATAATTCTTTATCTTCCTGACATCTGATGGGAGGGTGTTCCACAGGGAGGGTGCCACTGCTGAGAAGGCCTTCTACCTGGTTCCCTGTAACTTTACTTCTCGCAGTGAGGGAACCACCAGAAGGCCCTTGGAGCTGGATCTCAGTGTCTGGGCTGAACGATGGGGGTGGAGATGCTCCTTTGGGTATACTGGGCCGAGGCCATTTAGGACTTTAAAGGTCAGCACCAACACTTTGAATTGTGCTCGGAAATGTGCTGAGAGCCAGTGAAGATCCTTTACGGCTGGTGCTGTATGATCTTGGCGGCCACTCCCAGTCACAAGTCTAGCTGCCACATTTTGGATTAATTGTAGTTTCTAAAATGTAATGGCGAGGTGAAAGTGGGGTTGATTTTGTATGCCTATTTGCAGTTTATCACAAAGGGGGGGGGGGATTAATGCAAAATAACTTGTCATTGTGTTTTTCTCTCCCTGCTCCCCGCCCCTGCATTGATATGTTGCCCCAAATGTTATTGTATCCAACTTGTACGTACAATATGAATGAGGGCACAGAAAAACAGTGTTTCATCATTACCTTGGAAGTGGTGTCAGAAGTTTTGTTTGCCTGAAGTCCAAAGCCCAAATGGTGTATACACAGAGTGAGAGATGTAAGGCTTGTTGTCAGGGGTTCAGGAGTAGAGTCACAGGAGAGGGAGGAAATGGAGAGCGAGGGGGAGGAGTCTGAAGGAAATGTCAGCGAAGACAGCAGTCCGAGGTCTCTGAGTCTCTCCAGTGACTCGGAAGATTCACAGAAAGGGGCCCCCATAGTCAGGGCAAGGGGAGTGCCCAGGGGGGCACCTCAGGAAGAAGGGACCAAAGGGGACTCAGAGAGTAGCAGCTGGAAATCCGGACCAGCGTCCCCCCCAGAGGGCAGTAGGGGGGAGGAGTCCCAAGCATCGGGATCAGGTGGCGCGCGGGCAGCGGGAGAACGTGAGGCAGGAGCGACCACACCCTCGTCAGGGAACGAGGAAACGGTCATCAGGAAAGTTAAACGCGCGCGCGCGCCAAGTTCAAATGTACAGGAAGGCGGCAAGGTGGGCAGCCCGGGTAGGGAGCCAGGTCCTAAAGCCCGCCGAAGAGAGGGGGAAGAGTCAGAGGGGTCAACGTCGGCATCAGAAGAGTCCAGGAGGGAGGAGACACCGGGGGGTAGTAGGACCCAGAGGAAGAGAGAGAGAAGGAAGAGGTGGAGTAAGATTAGAGTGTTAAACTGGTGCGCAGGGGGGGAAGACTCAGATGGAGCTTCGCCGGTCTAGAGTTCAGACGTAGAGCTGGGACGCTGAGGCTTTGAAATGCAAACTATTCTTCAATAAAGACTTTGATACTATACTATCGGCTAGCGTTGGTCCTTGGTGAGCTGGGACCCGGAGCCAGCTCTGACACTTGTATATTCCCTGGCTTGGATATTGCACCTGCACAGCCCTAGCAACTAACAAATTACCGTATTTTTTGCTCTATAAGACTCACTTTTTCCCTCCTAAAAAGTAAGGGGAAATGTTTGTGCGTCTTATGGAGTGAATGCAGGCTGCGCAGCTATCACAGAAGCCAGCACAGCAAGAGTGGTTACTACTTTCACTGCGCAGCGATCCCTCTTGCTGTTCTGGCTTCTGAGATTCAGTATATTTTTTTCTTGTTTTCCTCCTCCAAAAACTAGGTGCGTCTTGTGGTCTGGTGCGTCTCATGAAGCAAAAAATATGGGACATTATCCATTTATAAATCTTAGTATATATTGGTTTTCACAAATTTCTAGTTCTAGATAAACCATGCTGCCAATTTATTTGCAGCCGTTATTAAGTTCTATATCTGTAGCAGTCTTTTACACGAACAACATTATATACACACCAATTACCTTGCACTACCCAGTTAGAATGAGCATAATGGTGTACACAAGATGTGGAAGAACAAAATGATAGAACAGATCCTTTCTATATTATATTTGCGGATTGATCTCATGCTGGGTAAATTGGAAACATAAGCAGTGTTTGCTTTGCAGGTATTTCATTCAGAGGGAGTAAATACCGGGCTATGGTTTCAGCCATTTAGGTCAGGGTGCTTTTTGCTCTTAATGGGTACGGATAAACACTCAGCACCTTGCATTAAAAATACATGAAAAGGAGCAGAACTTTTTACTCATCGAGGCACTGAATTTAAGTGGCCTTGTCTTAGCCAACTTTTAAAAAGTGGGTCTAAACATCATCAATCTCTGGGAACAGGGAGGAAAAAAAATATAGATTTATATGAACCTGCCCCTTCATGGATCAAACATATCCATTCTTAAGGAAATCAGCCCTGAGTGCTCACTGGAAGGACAGATCATGAAGCTGAGGCTCCAAAACTTTGGCCACCTCATGAGAAGAGAAGACTCCCTGGAAAAGACCCTGATGTTGGGAAAGATGGAGGGCACAAGGAGAAGGGGACGACAGAGGACAAGATGGTTGGACAGTGTTCTCAAAGCTACCAGCATGAGTTTGACCAAACTGTGGGAGGCAGTGGAAGACAGAAGTGCCTGGCGTGCTCTGGTCCATGGGGTAACGAAGAGTCGGACACGACTAAACAACTAAACAACAACAACAACATATGAACCTGCATGGTTTCTCATGATCTGTATATGGAGACACCTCAAACCTACCATCAAACTCACAACTCCATGTTCATGGGCTACAGCAGGGATAGGGAATGCTTTGCATCCTGAAGGAGGAAGTTGCTTGTGCAAAAGACAAATTCCAGCCAGGCAAAAGCACTTGAGGAGAGCATGGAGTGAGGTCAGCAAAAGGGAAGGCCTGGAGAGGGTAGAGTCCTAAGGACTGGAAAACCATAAAATCATAAACCCAATACTTTGTGACTCAGCATAGCTCAAAAATCTAGATCTGAGGGATAGATATTTATGAGTATTCATCACTCATGCACTTAATCACTCCAGTTTCCTTCAGACAGCTCATCCATGGGCTGTACCATAAGCATGACACTACCATGTACGGGGATATTTACTTGTTTAGAAAATACAGCCTTTCTATTCTGCCCTTCATTAAGTGGTTCCAGGGTAGAATTACAACAATTACTACATATACATAATAGTTAAAACATTATGAAACATCCTTAAAATGCACACAACCTACTAGCAGAAGGCAACAAACAACTTCAAACTAAGTACAGTGGTACCTCGGGTAACATACGCTTCAGGTTACATACGCTTCAAGTTACACACTCCGCTAACCCAGAAACAGTGCTTCAGGTTAAGAACTTTGCTTCAGGATAAGAACAGAAATTGGGCTCTGGTGGCGCGGCGGCAGCAGGAGGCCCCATTAACTAAAGTAGTGCTTCAGGTTAAGAACAGTTTCAGGTTAAGAACAGACCTCCGGAATGAATTAAGTACTTAACCCGAGGTACCACTGTAGCTCAAATATGGAACAGAGACACTAATACTCATAGGCACTTAAGAGTCTTATAAGGGGACACTGTAAAGCCATACACTGTACCATAAAAACCCATAGATGTATTGTGCCATTTTCATGCCAAAATGAAGGTCTATATATTCTGATTTTTGATTTGTTTTTGCCTGGAGATACTCAGAACCCACTATCAAATCCAGAGTTCACATCTGGGCCCATAGAGTCATTTTGTGATTAGCCGTGCTTCATGGCAGATGTTCACTGGTGACATTGTCTCAAAATTCTAAATGTGTCCACAGACCTAAAATGGTTGGGCATCCTGACATAACATGAGAACCACAACATGAGGCTCTATGCCTTGGACCTATGCTTTGCTGTCACTGTGACTCCGCTAAATACCGTATCTGCAATGCTTATGGTGCAGTCTGCTCACATGGGTGCTAGTTGTATTTAGGCAGTGGATTTTTTTGCAGTCTGCATGTAGAAAACCATCATTGAGGGAACCGTTGAAGTTTCTGCTAGACAGATGTGACTTTTACTCATGCCCTTCAATTTCCAACATCCATTTTCACTTCCTCATCATGAATTAAATCAGATACAATATTCCTATGAGTCAGTTTGGAGAACACGCCAGCACTGCTAACTGACTTGCATTTTTCTTTAAAGAACTCTGTTCACATGAGCTGTCTATGTGAACAGCATAATGTGGAGTACAGGAACTCAGACAAGACGCTCTACCATGCCAATTCCACTTGCATCAACAAAGTCCTAAACACTTCAAAAAATTGTGCAGAGTTATAATGCAAGGTCAAGTTTTAAATTGTGTGTTTCCCTCCTGAAGATACTATTTAGCCTGCTGCTGCCTCTCCCCTCTGTCTAAATTCTCTTCGGAGGCACTGAGCTGTTACTCTCTAAAGTATCATGCACACCGATGGCACTATATCAGGAATCCCCAACCTTCGACCCTCCAAATGTTTTGGACTACAATCCCCATCATCCCTGACCACTGGTCCTGTTAGCTAGGGATCATGGGAGTTGTAGGCCAAAACATCTGGAGGACCACATGTTGGGGATGCCTGCACTATATCTTAACACTCCCTCCCAGACCAAGAAAGTTTCCCCTTTCTTAGGTGTAGCTGGTCTGAGACTCCTAGAGTCAGAGCAGAGCAATCCTAGAGCTGTCCTGATGGCAGAAACGTTGCCCCACCTGGTTTTTCTTTTATTTTTAAAATATTCTTTATTGGTTTTACATATAATCACATTACGTAATATCGTACCCTCTTATTTTATCTCTTTGGCTCAGCTGAGCCTAGCGACTTCCTTCCCTCCCGCCTGATGCTTTACAAAATTAAACTTTACATCTTCACATTTCACTTGTTTCCTAACCTTGTTATGAAGGTAAAGGTAAAGGGACCCCTGACCATTAGGTCCAGTCGTGACCGACTCTGGGGTTGCGGCGCTCATCTTGCTTTATTGGCCAAGGGAGCCGGCGTACAGCTTCCAGGTCATGTGGCCTGCATGACTAAGCCGTTTCTGGTGAACCAGAGCAGCGCACGGAAACGCTGTTTACCTTCCTGCCGGAGCAGTACCTATTTATCTATTTGCACTTTGACGTTCTTTCGATCTGCTAGGTTGGCAGGAGCAGGGACCGAGCAACGGGAGCTCACCCCATCGTGGGGATTTGAACCGCCAACCTTCTGATCGGCAAGTCCTAGGCTCTGTGGTTTAACCCATAGCGCCACCCGTGTCCCATCCTTGTTATATCATTACCTAAAATATTGTATCACTCAACCTGGATAGGTAGCAATTTCATCTTACAAATCTTCATATAACCCTGCTAATGATGTTAATTGCTCACAATTGTATTTCAAATATAATATAAATTTGTTTCAGTCCTTTTCGAATGCTTGATCTCGCTGGTTCCCGATTCTTCCTGTCAGTTTCACCAGTTCTGCAAAGTCCAACAGCTTCATCTGCCAATGTTATTTTGTTGGTAACTCCTGTTGTTTCCATTTTTGGGCTAACAAAATTCTTGCTGCAGTTGTTGAATATAAGAACATTTTTTTATCCTGTCTCAGTATCTCTCTACCCACTATCCCCAATAAAAAAGCTTCTGGTTTTTTAACAAAAGTGTTTTTAAACATTTTCTTCAGCTCATTATATATCATTTCCCAGAAAGCTTTTACCTCTTTACATGTCCACCACATATGGTAGAAAGTACCTTCCTTTTCCTTACATTTCCACCATTCATTTTTTGTTCTAAGCATTTTCTGCCCACCTGGTTTTTGGACTTCCCTGCTCTGGACCTCTGAACTCAGAGATCTCATAACACTTACTAGCAATGATCCCAAGACCCCCGTCTTCCTGGCAGGCAAACTGTTGGACAGATTCTTGGAATTCCCAGCTGTGGTTGCTCGTCTTTGCACCCCATCGCCCTACAGCCTCGCTGTGGCTGAGGAACTCCTTCTCTTGCCCTCTTCAGTTTTACAGTGACATCGTGGATATTATTTCCCTTTTCCTTTGACATGTTTTTGAATAGATCATAAGGAAGCAGAGTTAAAATATGTCCATATTTTATTCCATCTGTATTCCTTTCTCTCTCTCCTGTCAGCTTCCTCGCTCATTATGCCTTTTCCTGCCTTTTCCTCTGGATGCATCATCATGCAGCCATTCTTGACTTGCCTCATCTCCTTAAAACCCCCTGCCTCCCTTCTGGGACAAGCCTTCAGTAATTTACTTTGCAATTTGTCTTTTACGTTTATTACTTTCTCAATAAAGCCTCTTTTTCTGGAAGAACTCTGGGCTCACCTCCATTACTTCCTCTAAGGTACCTTACAGGGGCAATCTGCTACAAAAAACACAGTTCCTAAAAGTTATTCATATTGTGTATTTTGGTAAAACAAGCTAGTTTCTGAGCCAGCTCTAACCACACCTGCAAGAACCTGTTTCTCTGCAGAACAGATCCAGGATACAGAGGAAATATGTTCCCACCACACAACAGAATAATTCCCTTTCTTTCATGTTCCTGGAGGGCTTATTCCCAACACATAGGTCTGAGATATGGCTGTGCTGCAGTTTCAGAGGAATCTCAAATCTCAAGTCAAAGCGGGGTGCCTCAGAGAGATTATTGGCTTTTTCAAGGTGAAGCAAGATCTTTACAGGATACCCCAAGTCTAAGTGAAAATCATCTGAAGCACTTTGGTAACTTGGACATCAAAAGAACGCTGCAGACAAGTATCTGTGGGAAGTATAAGGAAAAATGCCAGGGGAATGGGGGCAGCTTTGTAAAATTGAGACTTATGTTTCTATATTAGGGAAAACACCAGAAACACGGTTGGGGGGGGGGCTCTTTTGTGATTGACACCTCTCCCTTGTGATTGGAGGGAATGGTTTTATGTTTTGGAGAAGGCAGCAGATTTGTAAAACACGTATCTAAGCTTAAGGAAGACACCAGGATTGGAAGAGAAGAAGGATAATTAATTTGTAGTGGACAAACCCAACTTCTAATGGGAGGAAATGATTTTTATCTGTGCTCTAGGGAAAGAATGCTTAGAGGGTGCTGGAGTAAGAAAACAGATTGGTAATGTTAGAAATATTTCTACTTTGGAGGCATACCTCCCTTTCCCACTGTTTTCCAATTGCTTCTTCAGTTCTTTCATTCCATTTTGATTGTATTTGTTGTTGTTTCAAGTGTGCGTGTTCTGTTTATTACAGTACAATATATTCCCCTTTCCCTTTACAGTTCAAGTCTGAGGATTTTGCTTCTGCGATGATGTGTAGTCTGGAGTGATTGTATTTTATGTTTCATTCAGCCTTTTATAGCTATTATTATTCCTTAGTGTGTGTGCCAAGAGATATTTTTTTCATTTATGGTTGTTGTTGTTGTTGTTGTTGTTGCTAATGTTAACTTATTGTCTTCATCTGCCTGTTTTTCACATACACACGTGTTTGCCACAAGCACTCATTGTGCAGTTAGGATCATGCCATCCATGCCCATTTATCCATTATTACTATTTATTGCCTATTGTCTCCATGTGATTGTTTTTCATACGTTTACTAGTGCTCGCCACAGGTATTCATAGTAAAATTAGTTATAGATGTTTCTTGTAAATTGGGAGAGTTTATCCAAACTGAAGGGGGCTAGTAAAGTAATAGAAAAATGCTGTGGTGCCATGCTGGTGCAATGATTAAAGGGAATTATTTCTGCAAAATTTCCAGTGGGTAGGTATGGTGGAGAAGTTGCAGGATGTAGTGCTACAGCAGATTTCACAATGTAAACATCCACAAATAGATTTTAGTCCCTGCCACAGCTACTATCTATATATGTGTTGTACAAAGGGCTACACTTGAAGACAGTCCAGAAACTGCAGCTAACAGTGGAATGATGCCACAAGAGATCTGGTGGATGCTTTCATTTAGAACTGTACTACACATATTTTGAGGGATCTGTGCTGACTGCCTATATGTTACCAGGCAAAATTCAGGGTGTTACTGTAGAAAGCCCTGAATAACTTGGAACCTGGATACTTCTCCAGTTGGAATAATTGCCCATGGTGAAGATTAAGTCTTCCCTTCTTAAGCAATCATATATGTAAGTCACTTAAAGGTAAAGGTAAAGGGACCCCTGACCATTAGGTCCAGTCGTGGCCGACTCTGGGGTTGCAGCGCTCATCTCGCTTTATCGGCTGAGGGAGCCGGCGTACAACTTCCAGGTCATGTGGCCAGCATGACTAAGCCGCTTCTGGCAAACCAGAGCAGTGCACAAAATGCCGTTTACCTTCCTGCAGGAGCGGTACCTATTTATCTACTTGCACTTTTGATGTGCTTTCGAACTGCTAGATTGGCAGGAGCAGGGACCGAGCAATGGGAGCTCACCCCGTTGTGGGGATTTGAACCGCCAACCTTCCGATCGGCAAGTCCTAGGCTCTGTGGTTTAACCCACAGCAACACCCGCGTCCCATGTAAGTCACTTACAGTTTCTCATATAGTAAAGGACACGGGGGACACCAGTGGTCTAAATCACTGAGCCTCTTGGGTTGGCGTTTCGAATCTGCGTGACAGCATGAGCTCCCACTGCTCTGTCCCAGCCTACCAGCACAAGTAGATCAAAAGGTACTGCTATGGCAGGAAGGTAAATGGCATTTCCGTGCACTCTGGCACTCATCACAGTGTCCCATTGTGCCAGAAGCAGTTTAGTCATGCTGGCCACATGATCTGGAAAGCTGTCTGTGGACAAATGCCCACAGGCTCCCTCGGCCTGAAAGCAAGATGAGTGCCGCAACCCCATAGTCACCTTTGACTGGATTTAACTGCCCAAGGGCCCTTTGCCTTTTACCTTTATCTTCTCATATAGTCATACAACCCCTGTTGGTGTATCAAAAGAGCTAAGAATTCAAGCAGGGGTAGGGAATTAGAGGGATATGGCTGGAGTATTGTGGCCTTCTGAGCCTGCCAAATCTGGGACCTTGATATTATTTAGATTTAACATCCTTGGGTCTTTCCTGGGCATACTACTTAGTTCCAGAATGTGCCTCTTGCTGGCGGTGCTATTATTTCCTTAAGCAGAGTAGGAGGGGGATTATTCGCTATTTACATTGTCTGCGGAGAGCAAACCATTTGAAGAGCATTAAGAATTCCTCGAATGGGAATTATTCATCCAAACATATTTTCCTCAAGAGCTCAGGGCAGTGCCGACTGGTTTGAAAAGCTCCCAATGAAATGCCGCTGCGCTGTTAAGTTTCCCCCTTTGATATTAAGTGAAGAGGAAATACGCTTTTGATGGTTCGTAGGTAACTCAGACCGGCAATTTTCTCTTACATCCCAAGATTGCTTTATAAAAGAGCAAATGTCATTTGCATTACATTTGAGTAGCATTTTCATGTTAGAGAATGTTAGCGTCCCTCCTATCACTGAGCCCCTGAGCAGCACAGCCGGCTGGTTTCGTTGATTCACATGTTGAAATGTGTGTGCTGCCAGGTTCCCTTTCTTCATTGTGCCTCCTGACCATGAAAAAAAATGTAAGTGGCATAATGGTCATACAGTGGCTGCTCCTCATTTAGACATGCCTTTTGTTATGGAAAATCTAATAGGATGATACAGCGACTGCATACAATGAGGCCGCCAAAGCGATGTGAATAGTCACTGAATTGCCCTGAATATTGAAGCCTTAGAAACCTCGGTGCTCTAACTCTTGATTTCACTAGTTAATGCACTCTTGGGGCTTTTTAGCATTGTAGTATTGAGGCTAAGAGACTGAGTTGTGGACTTGAACATCCTAGTTCAGAACTTGACTCTGTTATGGCCTTGCTGAATCACATTAGGAAAATCATTTGTGGATGATTTGTTTGCTTATTACGAATCTCTCTCACACAAACTTCAATGGCAATTGTTGTTCCTTTGATGGCTTATAGTCCCTTTCTCTCTTTCTCTCTGTCTCATTCTCTCTCTCTCTATATATATATGTATGTCAGTTTGCATTTCTTAGTACAGAAAGTATTGATCTGATGTTTAGAGTTCTTTCCTATCCTAATTAATTCAAGAGAGTTCTGGAAGCTTCTCTGTGTGAAAGGAACAAGCAGAAGATTCCTGATGTTTGGGTTATTCCTTCAGAGAAACTGAATACAGCTGGCTTAAACTAGTTCTGTTATCTCTTCTGTCAAGGTCATGCTTACTATAATAAGAGGACAGAAGGAGCCTGGGTTACACTTTCTCTTTCTATCTCTCTTCCTTCTGGTGCGCTGTTCTGTATATAGCATGCTTAGTGTTACAGTTTAGAATTATTATAAGTTATTGTAAGTCTAAGTTAAGTCTGCTGCAACTGGATTTTTTATGGACAGTGCCAGTCCTGAATGTTCTGGATTTGTGACCGTTATGCTCATTTGCGTTCAGTAGCAGTCAAGCTCTGCTGGATGAAATAGAAATTGCCTCTTGTCTATCTTTTGGAAATTCTGCAGTGTTGAGTAAAATTCTACAATATTGAGAATTCTGCAATATTGAGTAAAATTTCATGACATCTATCTATCTATCATCTATATAAATTTATACCCCACCTATCTGGCTGGGTTTCCCCAGCCACTCTGGCCAGCTTCCAACAAAATATTAAAATACAACTGTCTGTTAGACATTAAAAGCTTCCCGAAAAAGGCCTGCCTTCAGATATCTTCTAAAAGTCTGGTAGTTGCTTTTTTCTCTTTGACATCTGGTGGGAGGGCATTCCACAGGGTGGGTGCCACTACCGAGAAGGCCCTCTGCCTGGTTCCCTGTAACCTCACTTCTCGCAGCGAGGGAACCGCCAGAAGGCCGTTGGTGCTGGACCTCAGTGTCCAGGTAGAACGATGGGAGTGGAGACAACTCAACTAGAATCTAAAACAATGGCAATAAAACTGCACAAAACATCAGAAAACACTCTCCAAACACAATCAGTAGGTAACTCCATAGCAGCTTAAGGCTGCAATCCTATTTGCTTACCTGAGAATAAGCCTCATCAAATTCAGTAGGATTTAATTCTGAAGAGTGAGAGACTAACCCTTATCACTGGCCAAACATGAGGGCAGTTCTTCTCTCCCCCTCTGCTCTGGGATCCCAGGTTTAGGTATCTTCTTCCCACCTTGGGATATCTGTGGTCTTGGCCATTCCCTTTTCAGTCCTGCTGGGGTCTCTTTCTCTGGCACCAGCACTTCAGTTAACCCACCTCTATTAATGCAGACCTCTGCAGACAGCAGAATTGCCCCTAGTTCATGAAACTATACATCCCAAATAATATTTCTAAGAATGCTCAGAAGTACCACTTCAATTCTGAGAGTTACCTTGCGTGCCTGGGAGATGGGATTGCTCCTGACTATCCCCTTTTGCAAAGCTAATGCTTTTCCTTGGGGTGTGAACAGACCACAAAATTTAGTATGGACGCTAATGCAGCATTTCAGAAAAGAACAAAATTTCCTCTGAAATGCCCAATTTGTTTCAGGTCCAAACCTTGACTTGAAAAAATGAAGCTGTGTATCTCTCCCATTCATTTGAGGGAAAAGAGGCTTGGGGGGGGGGCTATGTATGTATTTTCCTTAGAATCGGATGGATTTGCAGTTATAATAACCCTTTCAGAGTATATAAAGCCAAATTGCAGGAAAATAGGTGCAGCCCTGGTAAAATAATTTTTAGTAATTGGAAGCTACGGCTGTTGCTAAAAAAAAAAAAGAAAAAAGCCCCCCCCCCTTGGTTCTTTTCCTTATAACTTGGCAAGGGATGTTTCAGTTTTTGTGGAGTAGGGTGGGCTTTGTGGGTTGGGTTGGGTTGATTGGGTTGGGTTGGGTTGGGTTGGGTTGGTTGGTTTGGTTTGGTTTGGTTTGGTTGCTTGCTTTGCTTTGCTTGCTTTCAGATATGCTATCTGCTGTGAGGGCAGAGGGAATTCAAACTCTAAATCCAAAATCACTTCATGGGGCCCTGTTTCTGTTTTGGACTCTCCAGAGAGATCCCTTTTTTAGTTCAGACAAGCCTGAAATCTGACCAAAGTGGTCTGCTTAAGTCCAGAATTTGTCTGAATCCCCTGCACACCCCCAGGATTTTCCCCTTTCAATGAGTGGGGAATCGCCCAACTGTGTTTTGCATTCAGAGTTTCTTTAGAGTGGTGTGTAGAGGGAGGTGAATGGTGCTGTGGTCTAAACTACTGATCCTCTTGGACTTGCTGATCGGAAGGTCGCCGGTTCGAATCCCCACAACGGAGTGAATTCCTGTTGCTCTGTCCCAGCTCCTGCCAACCTAGCACTTCAAAAGCATGCCAGTAAAAGTAGATAAATAGTACCACTGTGGTGGGAAGGTAAACGGCATTTCTATGCGCTCTAGTTTCCATCACAGTGTTCTGTTGCGCCAGAAGCGGTTTAGTCTTGCTGGCCACATGACCCAGAAAGCTGTCTGTGGACAAACGCCAGCTCCCTTGGCCTAAAAGCGAGATGAGCACCACAACCCCATAGTCGCCTTTGACTGGACTTTACCATCCAGGGGTCCTTTACCTTATCTAGAGTGGGGTGTTCCTCACCCATTGCTACATATAACAGAAAAGCAAAGTCCCTCCCCTCTACCATACAACCAACAGGGAGTAAAACAGACACAACAGTGGAGATCCACACATTCAATGGCCCCTTAAAGAGGCCACAGCATGTACCAAAATAATGTTTCAGCCTGTTGTTCCATGAGGGAAGCCTCATGGAACAACAGGCTGAAGCATTATTTTGGTACATGCTGTGCTATCTAAATGTGCCTCTATCATGCAAGTTGAATCACTTCGTTCGTAAGTATCTGAATAATACCATAATCTCCATTGGGATGTGACAAAGAGTATCATTCCTGTTTCATTTTCTTCTGGTTGAGGTTACATGAAAGAGCTTACTTCTTAACTTTGTATACAAGCCCTCTGTGGTATTTTATCCCCATCCAAATGAGTGCAGAATTCAACTTAACAGCATAATAAAACATTCACGGATAGTTATATTTCCATATCCATAAATACTAATGTGAAGAAATACAATTTCATGTGTCAGTGCCACGAGAAAGTTTGCTTGGGGCACACTCACTTTGGATCAAATTGTTTTATTACACACAATGATAAGTGCCCACATAAAAGCTCCCTGTATTATTTGATATTGCCCTGTGGACCTTAGATATAACCCTGAGTCACAATGATGCAGTTATAAATGTATTAACACCGAGGAAAACTACTTCAAGGAATGATGTTTTTAACAATGTCTGACTTCTAACTGCTTCAGACAACTGTGCTTGAGATGGTATCGTACGGAATATAGCTATAGCTTTAACTACAAGATTATACAGACATGCACACACTCACATCATCTGAAGAGTCTCTTGGGGCATTGTTTTCTGAAGAAGAAACCAGGGATGTGGGGTAAAATGTACTCTTGAGATAAGTAGTTGGTTTTCCCTTGGATTGCGTTCCTTAAATGCTCTTGTTGTTAACAGAATAGAGCCTTCACGGGGATACCATGGTAACATTAGTTAATTTGAACTTTAGAGACAAATTACAGTCACCCTGAGCTCAGGATGGGGTAGCAGGCTGCAAAGGTTCCTACTGCACTCATTATTTGCCAATGGCGACCGGGTCCCCCAGGGAGCAAAGAACTCACATTAAGGGCCAGGTATGGGTATCAGACTGCAGGTGGCTCCCTTACAGACAGGAAAAATCCATCAGGAGGTGATTCAGCCTTGATTCTTTTCTTTTTAAAAAAACACAACTTTTTTATTCAGTTTTAATTTCATTGTACAGTGTTACCTCGGGTTAAGTACTTAAATTGTTCCGGAGGTCCGTTCCTAACCTGAAACTGTTCTTAACCTTTAGCTAATGGGGCCTCCTGCTGCCGCCACGCCGCCAGAGCACGATTTTGGTTCTCATCCTGAAGCAAAGTTCTTAACCCGAGGTACTATTTCTGGGTCAGCGGAGTCTG
Organism: Podarcis tiliguerta; assembly: GCF_965153285.1. Lineage (NCBI taxonomy): Eukaryota > Metazoa > Chordata > Lepidosauria > Squamata > Lacertidae > Podarcis > Podarcis tiliguerta. The sequence goes on along the minus strand of NC_139542.1, from coordinate 62,805,793 downwards.
TAACCTGAAGCGTATGTAACCTGAAGCATATGTAACCCAAGGTACCACTGTACAGATTGTACATTGAAAATAAAGGTATTATTATTATTTATATTCTACATTTGAATTCAAACATTAACCATAATCATTCCCTGAATCCTTAGACTTTCCACCATACCTCCATAGTTTCCATTATCAAACTTCTCATGCTGCATCACATAATTTATCTATTTTTCTTTCAATAGTCCATTTTTACCTTAGTTTTTAATACATTTCAAGCGTTACTCAAATCCTGCCAAGGTTTTTAGTTGTTTACAGTGTTCTCTTAAGTAAATTATAAAAAAAAATAATCTATGCCTTCTTAAAGTTTCTATCTTCCTGGTTTCTGATTTTCCTGGTCATTTTCATCATTTCGACGTGCTCCATCATCTTCATCAGCCATGCATCTCTGGTTAGGACTTTATCTTCTTTCCATCTCTGGGAGAGTAGTATTCATGCTGCTGTCATCGCATACCTAAATAATCATTTCTGCTCCTTTGGTATCTCTGCATCTAAAATTCATAGTATAAAAGCTTCTGTTTTTTTTTAACAAACATTATTTCAAACATTTTTTTCAACTCATTGTATATCATTTCCCAGAATGTTTTTGTTATCTTGCACGTCCACCCCATGGTAGAACGTGCCTTCTTTTCCTTTATACCTCCAACATACATTTGAAGCAGTTCTGTGTATCTTTGCTGATTTTGTAGATGTTAAGTACCAATGATACATTATTTTCATATAGTTCTACTTCGATGCACTTGTTGTTGTTGTTTAGTCATTCAGTCGTGTCCGACTCTTCGTGACCCCATGGACCAGAGCACGCCAGGCACTCCTGTCTTCCACTGCCACCCGCAGTTTGGTCAGATTCATGTTTGTAGCTTCGAGAACACTGTCTAACCATCTCGTCCTCTGTCGTCCCCTTCTCCTTGTGCCCTCCATCTTTTCCAACATCAGGGTCTTTCCCAAGGAGTCTTCTCTTCTCATGAGGTGGCCAAAGTATTGGAGCCTCAGCTTCATGATCTGTCCTTCCAGTGAGCACTCAGGGCTGATTTCCTTAAGAATGGATGCATTTGATCTTCTTGCAGTCCATGGGACTCTCAAGAGTTTCCTCCAGCACCATAATTCAAAAGCGTCAATTCTTCGGCGATCAGCCTTCTTTATGGTCCAGCTCTCACTTCCATACATCACTACTGGGAAAACCATAGCTTTAGCTATATGGGCCTTTGTTGGCAAGGTGATGTCTCTACTTTTTAAAATGCTGTCTAGGTTTGTCATTGCTTTCCTCCCAAGAAGCAGGGGTCTCTTAATTTCGTGGCTGCTGTCACCATCTGCAGTGATCATGGAGCCCAAGAAAGTAAAATCTCTCACTGCCTCCATTTCCTCCCCTTCTATTTGCCAGGAGGTGATGGGACCAGTGGCCATGATCTTCGTTTTTTTGATGTTGAGCTTCCTTCGATGCACAGCATGCTGTAAATTTTAAATTCTCCCTCCATAAGATGAAAATTTGATTCTGCTTGGAAGAATTTGAGCAAGGCCGTTTGACTGCCGTGCACTCCTGCTCAAAATCTCACAACACCTCCAGAGCATCCCCAGCCCAAAGAAAGAGACTAATTCCTGACCAGAGCCTAAGGTTACACTTTGCCAAGCAATCCTTCCTCTGTTATGCAGTCCTCCTAAAAGTCACCGGGACTGAAGTCATAGGATGAACTTCTCTATACCGTGAAACCAAAGCAATTCAGACTTGTGAGGATAATTGCATTTAAAATTATATGTACTTAGATAATTTATTTAAATAGAAACACTTAGTTCACCAATTTATGAACTAGACCATTAAGACTGTCACTTCTGTTTTAATTTTAGAAAATTGTTTTATAAGATGTATGGTAGCAAAAAGATTCCTAAGAAGATAATTATTATAAAAATATCTGTTTAGGATAATTATGTTAGGCGAACAGTGTGTGCAGATAATGGTGAATGGGGAATGTGTGTGTGTGTGTGTGTGTGTACACACACACACACACACACACACACACACTAGGAAATATGCTGCAATTTGGAGATGGAACTATATACTACATTGCATGTGTATATACTGAAAGCCTGACAGGTGCTTTCCTTAGGGAGGAAAAAAAGGAGAGGAAGAGCTGAGCAGCTGCCACAGGTACATAAACTTGTTTAACACTTTCCCCTCCTGCAACCACTCCAGTCTAAAGCCTCAAACATCCAGTCACTTCCTCCTATTCCTGTTCCAAACGTGTATTTGGAAATGTGAGAGCAGGGAATCACCCTATAACAAAGAAAAGGTTAGTGGAAACCATGTGACACATTCCCCATCCAACGGTTCCTCTGCTCTGATTTACCCCTCCTGAAGTTGCTTGTTGTTATATTTAATGCGCCAAAAAAAATCCTAAATTGAAATCAAACCCCTGGCATATTCTTCTTTTTCTTCTTTTGTGATCACTCCTAGCCAAGTAAGATTGTCTTCCATAAACACAGTTTTAACAGTGTGGCTGTTAGTGACTGTGGGGGCCAATTCTGGATCCACACGTCCTTCCACAGTGGGGACATAGGTTTCCAGGTGGGAGTTGATCATGGTGAGGGATTGCCATGTGTGCCTTCCTCTTAGCACATTTCTCCCTTTCGTCCTGAATTTGAGCGTCTTCAAAGCCCATGACACCTTTGGTAAAGGCTGTTCTCCAACTGGAGCACTCACAGGCCAGTGTTTCCCAGTTGCCGGTGTTTATACTACTTTTTAAAGATTTGCCTTGAGAGAGTCTTTAAACCTCTTTTGTTGACCACCAGCATTGCGCTTTCCATTTTTAAGTTCAGAGTAGAGTAGTTTCTTTGGAAGATGATCATCAGGCATCCGCACAACATGACCAGTCCAACGAAGCTGATGTTGAAGAATCATTGCTTCAACACTGTACACTGGCATTAGTTTGCATTAGTTGCTTCTTCTGGCATTCACTGCTTCACTGGTATTCACTGAGTTGGAGATGGCATTGGTCCATGTTTCACAAGCATACAGTAAGATTGGTAGTAAAATAGCTTTGTAAACAAGCATTTTGGTTCCTTATTACAGAACATGAGTTGGGGCAGATAATACACAATTAAGGAACCAATGGCTGCCTTCTCACTTGCAGATTAAAAGAACTGTGTCTGGATGTGAGGTGGCAGCTTGCATATTGCTTGCCAGTTCATTTCTAGACCCAATTAAAGGTGTTCACACTAGTGCTTAAAAACCTAAATATCTGAAGGATCACCTCCTTCCCTACATATGCTCTTTAGTTCCCCTGGTTCTGGTTTTTTTTTTGTTCCAACATCCTCAGAAGTTTTGGGAAGTGGTATTCTCTGTAGAAGCCCCTACGTTGTGGCATTCCCTTGCTAAGGAGCCTACTGTACAGCTTTAGACAAATGCTAGAAACATACCTCTTTGTGATTCAAGGACCCGCCCCCCGCTTAGGAATAAGAAAGACACATGGACACAGTATATTAGGTTAATGGGCTAGAAAAGGCCACAACTTTATTGATTACAGCATGTGAGAGGTATTGGCTTAGGCATTGGATAAACAGCAGAGCTTGACTCCACCCCCTCAGGGAGGGGTGAGTCTAACGGGGGTTAACCACCAGTAGGGGGAGCCTGTTGATGCAAATACAACTGGAAGCTCTCCCCTGATGTCACTGTGGGGCGTGCCATGGCCCTAGCCACCAGCAGGGCATCGGGCAGGATCCACGACCGCCGGATTCCTTTAACGGACTACCCATAAAGTGAAGGGGTAGGCGATGGCCACACCCTGCCCTTCCATACACCAACAACATATTCCAATGCCTAACCGCCACCCAAGCCAAAAAGGCTTGCCGCCAATACCCTCACAGCTGCAACCAATCCCTAAAGCTTCTGATGATGTCGGCCAGCCATATATCATTGCCACGATCTGAAAGATGAACACCGTCCGCCCTGAACAACATCTCCTAGCCAATCAGGATGTCAGCATGTGGAATAACCAGGCCATTCTTATAACATAATTTGCGCGCTACCACACAATTTAAGAGTTTCCTGGATTTTTCAATGGCCATAGGATTATGAGAGCCCTGCCAAACCCTTCTCTTCAGAAGGGAGGACCAAAACAAAGATGTCCTGGGAACAATCCCAAGTGAAGGAAGATGGGGCAAGCTGGATGTCATACTTGTCTCCAAATGAAAGCACCAAACTTCCCTTGAACTGCAGAGCCACATCGTTTGTTGGCCAATAAGCCTTAGGGAAAATGAGACATGGAGGGCCTAATCCCATCAAATAAAGTTTAAGTGCATAGATTCTTGTACTCTTTGTAAAATGTGCATTGCATAGTGCTGCGCATCAGGCTGCAATGATATGGCCCACAGCAATCACAAAAACCCTTCCAAATAAGAGAGGGGAAAACAACAGCAAGAGCCAAAACAATAATATAATTTTATTTTCTAGAAAAGATTCTTGAAATGTTGATGACAGGATAACGCAGTTGAAATGTTCTTCTCTGGGTTATTACTGTTTCTAGCTCAGGAAAAAAAAAATCCTATAGATATATTCCAGGGTGGGTAATGCAATAAAGATTTGCTTGTCAGAAAATGATTTCGGTTATATTGCAGCTTTCCTATATCTAAAAGGTAGAGGAAAGGGGGAAATATTGATTCCTATTTTCAGAGCTTACAGGAGCAATATGTACAGGATCTAATCTTCATATTGGTATTTGCTTTTTAGTACATTGCAAATAGATTTTCCTTAACTAAACTCTCTCACTCCGACACCCACTTTTTAAAAAAACAAAACAAAACTTGTTACAAATCTTCCTCCAGGTGAAATTATTTCCACAAACAATGATATTTAATTGTCTGTCAGTTTGCTTGTAAACATCACTACAGAGTCTGCTTGGGAACGGTATGCTTTTAAGAAATATTTGATATATTATTTTTTGACAGCATTATCTGCTAGAAGTCTACAAAAATAGTAAGTCAGAACACTTTAGCAGCTGATTGCCTTACAAAAGCAGCATTTTTATTTTTTTGCCTGCATTTTCAAGATCAGACACAGGGCTTCCAAAAGGGTAAAAATGTTTGCTAATTCTTACATTTATCCTCTTGACATTTCTCACAGCTCCATTTAAGAGGCAAGAGAAGACTGAATTGGATATTAAAAGCATTTGTTACTATTTCCCAAATTTAGCCTATAGGGAGCCAAATGTTTAAGAAATGGTGGCAGATGGAAATTCAGTCATGGTACCATCAGACTTGCCCTTTCTTTGCTGAAGATAGCTACCAAGTTAGTGGGAAAACTTTTCTCAGATGATACTATTAGGCTTTAATTATAACTTTCCTCATACGTGTGAGGAATCCATAGCAGTAACAGATTGTCTGAGAAATTAAAAGCACATAAACATCTTGGGGAGAGGCACCGGAAATAAACTGATAGGAGAAACTGTTTCAGTTCAGCAAAGTTCATGATTCGGAAGGTATGTACACGCTACCCAAATCTAGAGTGGAAAGGCCCATGACATCAGTAGCTGGTGCTGCGTATGGCCCTTTTGACCAGGCAAAAGCAAAAAGCCTGATCAATCAGGAGGGATCATCGTATTGCCTTGCAATCACAGGGTTTGCTTGCTGTGATGACTTGGAAGATTAGATCAGATTTTGTTAAGCTTGGTAATATAAACCGTGCCAGAGACTCAAGGCTTTTAGATAATTATCATATGATTGTAATGCTATGCGTACTTTCTTGAGAGTAAGTACTATTGAACTCTGTGGAACATGCTTCTACATAAGAATATTTTATGATCAGCTGCAGGATTCTACTCCTATCCTAAGTGATTGTAAACCCCAATGAAGATGGACTGGTGAGGGAAAGAATAGAACATCATAGAAGAAAAATGTCCCTTTAATAACTAGTTCAGGGAAGCTTGGATATGAAAATGGACACACAGACACACACAGCCCAAAATAGAGAGTGGCTAGCACATATGCAAAAGATTTCCTTAGTACGCAGAAGAACACAACTTTGTGAACAAAACAAAAATGACATTGATATATATATAAAGACACCCTGTTTGACAGGAAACAGAATGTTGATAACAGTTGGTCCCACACAAGAGGCAGTGGGGAGCAGGGCCTAAGCAAACTAGAAGACATGGCCCTCTTTGTGCATTAATTGTGTGAAGAAGGCTTCACACAAGTAACGACAAATTGGGATTTGGGGCTGGCCCTACCTCAAGCCCACCTCATACTGTTTTCCCCTCCTTGAAAGTCAGGATTCCAGATTGCATGGAAAACCTTCATGTGTAAGCTTCCATGCTGAAGAAGTTCATGCTCAATGTGTGGAATTGCTGTCCGAATTACATTTTCCACAAGTTGTTAGAACATCTGGAGGGCAGAAGGTCCCAAATCCCTTTACCAAATCTGAACAGACAGCCATGTTGTAGGAGTTCACATTTGGCTGGGAAAGAAAGAAATGTTCTCCCTTGTCCTGCCTTTTGTGAACAAGGTGGCCTATAAATAAATTTAAATAACAAAGTAGAACTATAAACTGCAATATCAAGGTCAGATGTTAAGTTAGAACAGATATTAAGACTGCTAGAACACGTCGTGGCAGACACTAAGGCATAGGATGTATTCTGCTTTGGTGGTGCTGGCCAGAAGCAGAACCCAAATGGCACCTCTCATCTACTAAAGTTGACACTTTAAAGAGTCTTGCTGAAACATTTAAAGGTAAAGGGACCCCTGAGCATTAGGTCCAGTCGTGACCGACTCTGGGGTTGCGGCGCTCATCTCGCTTTATTGGCCAAGGGAGCCAGCGTACAGCTTCTGGGTCATGTGGCCAGCATGACTAAGCAGCGCACAGAAATGCTGTTTACCTTCCCGCTGGAGCGGTACCTATTTATCTACTTGCACTTTGACATGCTTTTGAACTGCTAGGTTGGCAGGAGCAGGGACCGAGCAACGGGAGCTCACCCCATCGCGGGGATTCAAACCACGGACTTTCTGATCGGCAAGTCCTAGGCTCTGTGGTTTAATCCACAGCGCCACCCGTGTCCCGCTGAAACTTTTAGACATCTCTTAATTCTGCAAAATGAGAAGGCTGATGATGGTGTGGATGTAAAATGTGAGGTAGTGGATGCAAAATACGTGGTCCTTGGGGGTGAAAGGATGTGTCCATTTCAGTTGTCTCAGTTTCTCCTTTTTTCCATTCTTAAATTTCATTCTTCATATTTTGCAGGAATTTGCTATCTTGTGTTTTAAAATAAATAAATAAATAAATAAATAAATAAATAAATAAATCATCGCCAAAATATATCAGAATTTTAGTGCAAATTTATCCTCATAAATACATGTAATATGTGGTTTTGACTAATGTACGCATGTTTGCAAGCAATTTCCCCTAATATTATCAAGTTTTGGATGCTATTTTCATAAAAAAAAATCTTCACTTTCATGCACACTTCCCCCTAATATGTGCATTTTTGTAAACACTGTTTGGTTGGGAAATGGCATTGCAAAATTCGCCTAAGTGAAAATTCTGAAGGTCACACATTGTTTCAGAAAGCGTGACTACAATAGATTCAGCTTTAAATGCTCATGAAACTTAATTTCTCCTCTACCGTGACCAGTCCTTATCTGAAAATAGTTTCATTTATCTCCATATGCCCTTTACTTGGATCTTCTCTCTCTCTCTCTCTCTCTCTCTCTCTCTCTCGCTCTCTCTCCCTCCCTCTCTCTCTCTCTCTCTCTCTCTCTCTCTCCCTCTCTCTCCCTCTCTCTCTGTGATGGCCTGGGAATCAGAATCAGAGGCTGAACCTGAGGAATCCCAGCCTGCATAGGAGTCCCTGCCTCCAGGACCAGCTGAGCTGGGGCTGGGGCTTGAGCCTGAAGGGTCCTCACCTGTGCTGGATCCCCAGGTGCAGGCACCAGCTGAGTCTGCTCTGGCTCCTGAGGTGATGGAGGACTCACTGCCTGCAGGTGCTCCACTCTCAGCCCCGTCAGGGGAAGGTGAGGTTGCCTCTGGGTCCAGTAACCCTCCAGCCTTTCCTGAGCTGCAGAGGTTCAGGGCAGAGAGGTGGAGGGAACTAAGTTCCCGCAGGAGGAGTGCTCGCCTCCAGGCCAGGAGAGATGAGTCACCTGTGGACTGGCGCCACCCTATGCCTCGGGGCAGATAAAAGCCAGCCAGCCCAGCCCCAGGTTGCGGAAGCAACATTGTTGGTAGCCTGTTCCTGCCTGCAACCTGTCCTGCTCTTCTGCCAGAGTTCCTGACACCTGACTCCTTGTCTTGGACCCTGCTTCAGCTTTGATGGACAGCCTCCATACCATACCCTTGGCCTTGGACTGGACTCGGACCATGCCGCACGGTAACCCCCTGGGACCAGCACTCTCTCTCTCTCTGGCAGTGGAGGAACCTTTGCAGCTGCTTTAGACTGGTATGTGGAACCTATGGCCCTCCAGATTTTGGACTCCAAACTCCAAACAGCCCATGTCAGAATGACTAATAGTCAGGGGAGATGGAAGCTGTAGGTCAACAACATTTGGAGGGCCACAAGTTCCTTATCCATAATGTAAACATTACAGAATCCCCATATAGATATACCAACCCTCTGTGGTCATCGGATGAATTGATTATGCTGCGTCCTACAGATATTCATCTAATGAGCACTTGGAGATGGGCTTTCTCTGTGGTGGCACCCATCTTGAGGAATACTCTCTCTCTGTGAAATCCAGCAGGCACAGCCAGTCCTGATATTTTGTCAGTTAGTCAAGATTCCAAGATTGTGGAATGAAAGGATAAAATTTACAGCCTGTAATGCTTTGTAAGAGAATATGATGAAAATGATGTATAGATGGTATATTACACCAGTGAAATTAGGTAAAACATATAAGACAAATAATAAATGTTGGAAATGTAAAGAAAAAGAAGGAACATTTTATCATATGTGGTGGGAATGTAAAAAAGTAAAGAACTTCTGGGAAATGATATATAATGAGATGAAAAAGATGTTGAAATATACATTTTTTTAAAAACCAGAAGCATTTTTACTTGGTATTATAGGTGAGGACATTAATAGGCAAGATGTTAAATTGTTTTTATATGCAACAACTGCATATTGTTAGCCCAGAAATGGAAACAAGAAGAAATTACGATGAAAGAAGAATGGCAGACGAAATTAATGGACTATGCAGAATTGGACAAAATGACAGGAAGGATTCGAAACCTGCGGGACCAGAGATTTACAGAAGATTGGAAGAAGTATATGAATTATTTGAAGAGCAACTGTAATCAACAAATTACGCTAGTAGCACTACAAGAAGTTTTGTAAGGAGAAATATACAAAGAGTTACGAAGTAGAAAAAGATAGAGATATTGGTTATGCATTTGAAATGTAATAGGTAAGATAAGAAATGCATACTGAGAGATTAGATTGGAAAATTTTCAGACAGGATTGATGGAAGTCAAAAATTTGAATAAGATGTAAAAGTATGTTCAATTACTGTTGAAAATGAAAAATTTATATATATAATTTTATTTTTTTTAAAAGATTCAGGACCTCTTGCTGGGCTTCCAACCAGTTTCTATTGATCTTTGATATGGCAGATGATTTTTAGAAAATTATGTTTTAGTTGACCAATTTAAGTTGTCAAGTTGTGCACCATCCTGCTATTTTTTTGTTTTAAGCATGGTACATAAATGTTTTCAAAAAATAGATAGAAGTACTGGTGGGAAGATGGTGGGTTACAGGGCAAAGCAGAGTTGGTACTGAGCAGTTCATGAAATAACCGGAAAAAACCAGTTGCTTTTATTCTGTTCCATGTTTGCCTGCTAAAGCTTTAAAGTAATCTCAGATTTCTGCACAGTGATTGCCTTCTCTCATGATTTGCCCCTCATCTACACAAATCCTCCCAATTTATGTTTTGTTAGCTACAGTTCTGTTCAATGAACTGATGCTAGGTTGTGATACTGGGCTGCATTAATGACCTCGAGGTCCCGCAATCACAAACTTCTTCCTTCCTTATAATTTGGCTGCCTCGGGGATGCTGATGATGGCAAATAAAAATGGTAATGGACATCCGAAAGAACATGATGGAATCTCTAGGCAAGTAGCTGAGTTTTGATAAGATGACACCTTGAATTGATGGCAAAAGATTGTACATCGTGTAATGAGTTTACGGCGTACAGTGCTATCTCTGGACAAAAATAGCAGCTCTTTCTCTCTTGGATAAACAAAAGCAAATCTGAGTGAAAATGGGCACATGTAAGAGAGAGATGTTCAATTTTTGTTGTCTTTCAGTGCTCACATACTTTTGTATTATTTCCAGGTGCTGGCTTCCTTCCCCATGCTTTAGCAGTGATTACTTCATTTGTAGTATGAAGTGGTGCCAAAGCAAAAACAAAACAAAAACAGAGAGCAAACCTCAGCATAAACCCAGGCTGGCAATAGAACAATATACCTCTTGTTCATATAACCCTTTCTTTCACAAGCTCCTGTTATGGCGGAGGATAAATGCAGATGAAAAGGAAGCAGCTATAATAGGAATCCTGAAAAGTACAGCAATGGGGCAGGACTTGCTTCAGTCTGCCATTTGCCAATTGCTTTTCAAGTACTAGATCTATCCTCTGCCCTTGAGAAAAACGCATTATGCCCAACCAAAGCCTTAGTTATGTATGCAGATTATGTCACAACCATGTCAACAACCATAGTTTTGCTAGGTATTTGTTGTTATGAGGTGGGTCTCCCCACAAGTGAGCATTCAGTCATCCAAGCTCCTTCCTAAAGGCTACAGTAGTACCTCAGGTTATCATAGAATCATAGAGTTGGAAGAGACCACAAGGGCCATCGAGTCCAACCCCCTGCCAAGCAGGAAGCACCATCAGAGCACTCCTGACATATGGTTGTCAAGCCTCTGCTTAAAGACCTCCAAAGAAGGAGACTCCACCACACTCCTTGGCAGCAAATTCCACTGTCAAACAGCTCTTACTGTCAGGAAGTTCTTCCTAATGTTTAGGTGGAATCTTCTTTCTTGTAGTTTGGATCCATTGCTCCGTGTCCGCTTCTCTGGAGCAGCAGAAAACAACCTTTCTCACTCCTCTATATGACATCCTTTTATATATTTGAACATGACTATCATATCACCCCTTAACCTCCTCTTCTCCAGGCTAAACATGCCCAGCTCCCTTAGCCGTTCCTCATAAGGCATCGTTTCCAGGCCTTTGACCATTTTGGTTGCACTCCTCTGGACACGTTCCAGTTTGTCAGTGTCCTTCTTGAACTGTGGTGCCCAGAACTGGACACAGTACTCCAGGTGAGGTCTGACCAGAGCAGAATACAGTGGCACTATTACTTCCCTTGATCTAGATGCTATACTCCTATTGATGCAGCCCAGAATTGCATTGGCTTTTTTAGCTGCCGCGTCACACTATTGGCTCATGTCAAGATTGTGGTCAACGAAGACTCCTAGATCCTTTTCACATGTACTGCTCTCAAGCCAGGTGTCACCCATCTTGTATTTGTGCCTCTCATTTATTTTTTTCCCAAGTGCAATACTTAACATTTTCCCCTGTTAAAGTTCATCTTGTTTGTTTTTACCCAGTTCTCTAATCTGTCAAGGTCATTTTGAAGTGTGATCCTGTCCTCTGGGGTGTTAGCCACCCCCCCAGTTTGGTGTCATCTGCAAATTTGATCAGGATGCTCTTGAGTCCATCATCCAAGTCGTTGATAAAGATGTTGAATAAGACCAGGCCCAAGACAGAACCCTGTAGCACCCCACTAGTCACTCTTCTCCAGGATGAAGAGGAACCATTGATGAGCACCATTTGGGTTCGGTCAGTCAGCCAGTTACAAATCCACTGAGTGGTAGCATAGTCAAGACCGCATTTTACCAGCTTCTTTACAAGAATATCATGGGGCACCTTGTCGAACGCCTTGCTGAAATCAAGGTAGGCTACATCCACTGCATTCCCTTCATCTACCAGGGTTGTAATTCTGTCAAAAAATGAGATCAGGTTAGTGTGACATGAGTTATTTTTCAGAAATCCATGCTGACTATTGGTGATCACAGCATTCCTTCAGGTTACAGACGCTTCAGGTTACTGGTTACAGACTCCGCTAACCCAGAAATAGTACCTCGGGTTAAGAACTTTGCTTCAGGATGAGAACAGGAATTGTGTTCCGGCGGTGCGGCCTGTAGCATGTGACAATATGGAGGAGGCAAGTCTGCTTCTTGAATGCAGGACTGTACAGTGGTACCTCAGGTTAAGAACAGTTTCAGGTTAAGAACAGACTTCCAGAACAAATTAAGTTCTTAACCCGAGGTACCACTGTACAGTCCTGCATTCAAGAAGCAGACTTGCCTCCTCCATATTGTCACATGCTACAGGCTGGTGTGACAGACTTCAGGGGTCCCAGGTTTTGTGCTTGCCTTTGGGAATAATGCACAGCAGAGACTATGATATCTTTATCATATACGGTTTCTTTACACATATATACAACCCGAACCAAGGTGAAGGGATTGCAAAGTACAGTGGTACCTAAAGTTACAAATGCCTCAGGTTACAAACGCTTCAGGTTACAAACTCCACTAACCTGGAAGAGTTACCTCGAGTTGAGAGCTTAGCCCCAGGATGAGAATGGAAATTGTGTGCCGGCGGTACAGCGGCTGCAAGAGGCGCCATTAGCGAAAGCATGCCTCCAGTTAAAAACAGTTTCAGGTTAAGAACGGACTTCGGGAACGAATTAAGTTCGTAACTAGAGGTACCACTGTCTTCACGTCCTAAGCGGGTCTGGCTGTATCCATTGGGTTCAAACAATAGCAAAAAGCCACGCTCTGTCTCTTTTGTTCCAGCTTGTCACTGCTGAGAGAAGGCAAGCAGCCATCATACTGATGCATAGAACAAAGTCTATTCACATAAAACAGAGCAAGGCCATTTTATTTGTATATTTTATTATTTATTTACAGTCATACCTTGGGTTACAGAGGCTTCAGGTTGCGTTTTTTCGGGTTACGGACCGCCGAAACCTAGAAGTACCAGAACGGGTTACTTCCGGGTTTCTGCATTCGCACATGCGCAGAAGCACCAAATTGCAACCCGTGCATGAGCAGACATGCCGCTGCAGGTTGCGGATGCTGCGGGTTGTGAACGTGCATCCCGCATGGATCACATTCACAACCCGAGCGTCCACTGTATTAATTACATTTCTGTACCACCTTTGACCTGGGTGGCGCTGTGGGACCCGGGTGGCGCTGTGGACCCGGGTGGCGCTGTGGGTAAAAGCCTCAGTGCCTAGGACTTGCCGATCGAAAGGTCGGCGGTTCGAATCCCCGCGGCAGGGTGCGCTCCCGTCGTTCGGTCCCAGCGCCTGCCAACCCAGCAGTTCGAAAGCACCCCCGGGTGCAAGTAGATAAATAGGGACCGCTTACCAGCGGGAAGGTAAACGGCGTTCCGTGTGCTGCGCTGGCTCGCCAGATGCAGCTTGTCACGCTGGCCACGTGACCCGGAAGTGTCTCCGGACAGCGCTGGCTCCCGGCCTCTAGAGTGAGATGAGCGCACAACCCTAGAGTCTGTCAAGACTGGCCCGTACAGGCAGGGGTACCTTTACCTTTACCACCTTTAACTTCCTTTTTTTATATAAAGTTTTTTATTGATACAACAAGAAAAAAGAAAAAAACCCACAAATACCAAATTACACACAAGAATAACCATAGACACATAATTTTCTTAGCAGAGAATAAAACATCTATTGGTCTTAACACTAAAGACCCAACCTCCCGTCTATTCCATATTTCAAATTCATATTACTTATTGCCAATACACACTTTTATCATAATTAAACTTATTCTTAATAAATCTAATTTCTTATATCTACCTTGCAACTATTACTGAAGTTCCTTGAATGCTGCAACAGAATTTAAACTACAGTGGTGCCCCACAAGACGAATGCCTCACAAGACGGAAAACCCGCAAGACGAAAGGGTTTTCCGTCTGCAGAGGTGCTTCGCAAGACGAATTTCCCTATGGGCTTGCTTCGCAAGACGAAAACCCCTTATTCTGAATCACTAAGCTGCTAAAAGCATTTTAGCAGCAAAACCGCTAATCCCCCACCCTTAAAAAAGCCGTTTTTAGCCCTTAAAGTGCCAATAGCGCTAATAGAGCTACTCCGTCAATGGGCTTGCTTCGCAAGACGAAAAAACCGCAAGACGAAAAGACTCCCGGAACGGATTCTTTTCGTCTTGCGAAGCACCACTGTACTATATTTATTTTTCAGATATTCTTTGAAAACTTCCCATTTTGACACAAATTCCTGTTTTGATTTATTCTTTATTTTTCCTGATAAACCATCTAATTCGGCATATTCTGTCAGCTTTTGGTTCCAATCTTGTATAGAGGGGATTTCATTACTCTTCCATTTTGCTGCGATGAAAACTCTTGCTGCCGCTGTTGCATATAAAAAGATACCCTTCTTCTTTTGTGGAATATCCAAATCTGTTATTCCAAGGAGCACAAGGTGGTGGAGTAAATGGTTCTCTTCCTCCCGTTCCATCCTCTTGACAACCCTGTGAGGTAGGATAGGCTATGAGATGGTGACAGGCCCAAGGTCACCCAGTGAGCTTCATAGCTGAGTGGGGATTTGAACTCCGGTCTTACAGGTCATAGTCCAATAGTCTAACCGTTATGCCATATTGGCAATTCCCCCAGCTTTATTAATGAATAAAACTTTATTTGTGTTAGCCATTGGCCATAGCAACAAAAGAGCATTGCTTTATGCACCAGAGAAGGGGGCAGGTCTGTCTTCCCTTGATGTACATTGTTTCCCCATACTGAACTCCTATGAAGTGTACACACCTCAGCTGACGTTTTCAAGCTGGATAGAAACTAGTTTGAGGGGGAACGGCTCAAGCAGGAGTAATTGCAAACTGCTTTGAGTTTTGTTTTAGTTTTTTAACAATCAAGCAATGTATAGCCGTCATGAAATAAATGAAGAACTGCAGGCCAGTGGCGTAGCGTGGGTTGTCAGCACCCGGGGCAAGGCAAGTAATTTGCGCCCCCTAACCTGTGGATTCGCGCCCCCTAACCCGTGGATTTGTGCCCCCTAACCCGTGGATTTGTGCCCCCTAACCCTAACCCCCAGATGTTGCGCCCGGTGCGGCCGGCCCCCCTGCACCCCCCACGCTATGCCACTGCTGCAGGCTACATGTGGATTGAGGCTAATGCCACATATAAGGTACAAGGCAAAGGTAAAGAAACCCTGGATGGTTAAGTCCAGCCAAAGGCAACTATGGGGTGTGGCGCTCATCTCGCTTTCAGGCCAAGGGAGCCGGCGTTCGTCCACAGACAGCTTTCCGGGTCATGTGGCCAGCATGACTAAACTGCTTCTGGCGCAACAGGACTCCGTTACTGTTATGTACTGAAGTTCTCACCCTGGGCCAGCAGGGGGATACTGTAGATAGTTTTCACTCAGGTCCACATATACAAATAAGGAATTGAAAGTGACGTTCAGTAATTGGATAGTTCAGAAAGTTGTTACTGTTGCCTTGTAGTTGAGCTCTATATAAGTAGGTTGGCTGAACCCTTCAGCCCAATTCTGTTCTAGCCTGTGAATAAACAAGAACTGTCTGAAGAATTGCTGTGTCATCTGATATGTTCACCCACAACTTAACAGTTACGGAAACCAGAGTGCACAGAAATGCTGTTTACCTTCCCGCTGCAGCAGTACTTATTTATCTACTTGCACTGCATGCTTTCGAACTGCTAGGTTGACAGAAGCTGGGACAGAGCAACGGGAGCTCACTCCATTGTGCGGATTTGAACTGCTGACCTTCTGATTGGCAAGCCCAAGAGGCTCAGTGGTTTAGACCACAGCGCCAAGGAGCAGCACTGGGGCTGCTGGAGTAAATGGTAATGTGCACACAGGCGAAGTGTCTGGCTCGGATTGGTCCAAGACCTGCAGCATCTTACTGGCTGCAGAGTTTTAACTGACAGATCAGAACTGCTGACTAGAACCCAGGGATAAACTTTAACTATAAAGCTGAAAGTTAAGAGCACACTTTTTAAATTTTGGAAGCTGCTTTGGTTCCATTCTTGTAAAATGCAATGAAATATAAAAAAAATTTAAAAAATATGATTTTTCCTTTTTAAAATGGGTGTTGACCTTGTTTATTAAGCTGTAAGTCTTCTCACATTACCTTCAGTAACTCAACAGTGTTGAGTTGTGGTTGTGGTTTTTACGCCGATTTGAAAAATGCCTTTGGTTAATCAATTGAAGAAGCAGATGCTCATTCAACTAAAAACATCTCTTATCAACAGGCAATCCTAGGGGATATCTGTGCGCAGCAGGGCTTTTTTTCCAGTCGGAGGTCACCTGAACTGAGTTCCGGCACCTTTTAGGTGCGTTCTGGCACCTCTTTGGTGTGTTCTGTGCCAGCGCTCAACAACTTTGGCTGTTCCCCCTAAAAAAAGCTCAATAACTTTGGGTAGAAAAAAGAAAGCCCTGGTGCACAGTAATATACAGTAAGTATCCAATATGGAACAGTTGTTCCTTGAGGATGCCTCTTGCACACAGTCTGTGACCCTATTAAAATATAAATGGAGATGGAGGGTACTTTTTGCAAGACTTGTGTGCCAAATGGGAATGGAATAATGTGGATTTCTCAGGATAGCTAGTGTAAACACAAGAAATACATATCTCATATGGTGGAGAGGCCCTTGGAGTGTTACCTCTTCTAAACTAATATCTGGAGAATCCAGGAACTCTCGTAGGGACTACTTGAGTTGCAACCATGTTATCAACACAGATATTCAGTGTTCTTATGCTCTTGGGGGCTTTTACCAGCCAGTGTGCTGCAGTTTCTCCTGTCCCGTGAGTATTTGTTTGCCTTGCTCCAGAAGCAAAACCCTGGTGAATTCTGTTATTGCTTGGATTTGAGTCATAAGGCATGATAGGATGAATTTCCAGGGGTCTCTGCTCACTGCTTTCAAGGAGACTCTGGGCTGCAGCAAATAGAATCACAGAAGTATAGACTTGGAAAAGACTCAAGGGTCGTCTGCTGTGATGCAGGATTCTCAACTAAATCATACTTGACAGAGGACCATCCAACCTCTGCTTAGAAACCTCCGAGGAAGGAGAGTCCCACCACCTTCCGAGGGAGTCCATTCCAGCTCTTACTGTCTCAAAGGTCCTCCTAGTCTTTCCTTTCTTGTAACTTGAATTCATTAGGGTCCTAGCCTCTGGAGCAGGAGGAATAAATAATAATGATGATAATAATAATTTATTATTTGTACCCCGCCCATCTGGCTGGGTTTCACTCTGGGCGGCTTCCATAGAAACCAAAAATACACTAAAATATCACACATTAAAAACTTCCCTGAACAGGGCTGCCTTAAGATGTCTGAACAGGGCTGCCTTAAGAGGAAACAAGTTTGCTCCATCCTCTATGTGACAGATATTTGAAAGTGGCTATAATATCTCATCTCAGTCTTTGCTTTTCCAGGCTAAACATACTCAGCTTCGTCAATCATTCCACATAAAGTTTGGTTGATAAGACCCTTGTTTGTCTTGGCCTCCCTCTACTAACATTCCAGCTTGTCAATATCCTTTTCAAATTGTGGTGCTCAGAAATGGACATAATACTTCAGGTGTGGTCTGACCAAACCAGAATAGAGTGGTACTATTACTTCTCTTGATGCGGACACTATACTTCTGTTGACACAGCCTAGAAGGGCATTAGCTTTTTTTTGTTGCTGCATCACACTGTTGTCTCATGTTATGTTTGTGGTCTACCAAGACCCCTGTTGAAATTCATTTTGTTAGTTTTGGCCCAGTGCTCCAATCTCTTAAGGTCATATTGGATGCAGACACAAAACAGCTTGTGCATTCAAATGGCTTTCTGCATGGAGAAACAGCTACGTCTGGATTTGAAGTGACCTTCACAGAAGCCCTTCTCAGTAGGGGAAGCAGGGATGTGCCAACTAGACTTACCCCAGCATGGTGGTCCCCAACAAGTCCCCACTCTTGGCATCCACTTGCGAACACTTCTGTACATTTGCATGTACAGTTATCTGAACAAAGGTTTCCATGCAGTTTGGAACTCCCACCATGCAAGGCAAACACAGATGGTAGGTGTCATGGTTGGTGTTTGGTGCAGGGTTGAGATAGGGGTGGTCCAAGTCCGAGGAAGTTCCACCTCCACCTCCAGCCCCAAGTCTTGTAATCTGAGCTTGCACCCTTTGCGCCTTCTGTTCTGAAACTTTCTGAGCTCTTCTTGACTTTGGGGATGGTGGTAGAGGAATGCTGTCCAAGGACTGTGAATCTGTTGACCTCTCTCCTCCAGTGTTTCTTCTTCTTCTAGCTGTTTCCCACCAAGTATTTCCCAGCTTCTGCCTTCTGCACTAGGCCCCTCTGCAAACCACTGTTCCAAATCTATGCTGTCCTCCTGTTCCTGGGAAGATTCAGGATTAGGGGATTGCTCCCACCATTCTTCCTCAAGGCCCACTGGTGATTCTCCAACGAGTCATTCCCTAATGCTCATTCCCTAGTCCCAGCTGCTGCTGTCTTCTGAGTCTCCCATGTCCGCCTCATCCTGACAACTTGGAGTAGGGCACCCTCCACCCTCACAGTCACTTTTCCCCAAGCAAGCCTCTTCAGGTGATACTCACTCTCAGTGGTAGGCTCCTCCTGCTGCCCTGAAACACCTCTGCACCTCCTGCCTTCACTAGCACCCTCTTCCATGCCCTCTATGTGTGACCAATCTTGGGGTGTTGGCTGATCCATGACATCAGGGCTCACACTTCATGTCTGGAGCTGCACCAGCCTATGTAGGAACAAAGTCAGAAAGATAAGACTGTAGGATGAAGATGGAGGCAAGAGAATTCTCATTCAGTCCTGAGAAATCACTGCCCAGAGAATTACATAGTAGAATTTGAAGTTTCGGACACTATCACACAACAGATGCAGGGCTGTATCAAAGAACAGCGTAAAGTTGTTCTGTTTAGACTGGGATAGAACTAGTAATAATTCTGCAGGGACCCTGTAAGCTACCCTGCATTGCGAAATTAAGAAACCAAGAGCAATTAAGCGTTGCCAGAAGGGATTAAGCAATTAAGTTGAATAACTAATTAAGTAATTATGGAGCCAGCCTGCTGCCTGTGAGTGGCTCACTATATCATGTGTGGGCATGTGTTTTGCTATATAAGAGGTTTAATAGAGAATCCTTCTTGGGATTTTAAGAGTTATTCCCTCATCTTCCCATAAGAAGTTACCTAGAAAGCTCTCATACTTCCCCCTCATGTGTATAGAAACTGAGGTTCATTTCTACTTTCTGCCTGCTTTCTGATTCTTCAAGCAAGGGAGAATATATTTCCTCATTCAATCTTCTTATCTGCATTATGTTCCACCCCCTCCTCCACTTCTCTTGGTGATGCCTCACTTTCTATACCTAGCAAATGTTGGGGGAATTAATGGGAAGATT
The DNA here is from genome assembly GCF_965153285.1 of Podarcis tiliguerta. NCBI lineage: Eukaryota > Metazoa > Chordata > Lepidosauria > Squamata > Lacertidae > Podarcis > Podarcis tiliguerta. The sequence continues at coordinate 62,786,299 of NC_139542.1, read as the reverse complement.
GTAGGTGGGAAGACTTAAATTTCTCCCCTTTGCATGCTATGGTGCTAATAAACAACCACACTCTGCATCTGGCATTCATTTTATTAAATTTATGATAACATTCTGCTTTTTAATATTTTGAACGCAGTTACTCAAAGCTCAAACTTATTACAAGTTACATATGCTCAACAGTGTTGCAAAAAGAGACCAGTTGGCTTGGCAACTACTGGTATATTAGTTGAATGTGCCCATGCATTAGCACTTGACCTGAAGGAATTGGTGGCAACATTTGCAAAGGAAAAGACAGGCAAAGCGAGATGCTGATTTGCCTGAAATTGAAACTTTTAAAAGACTCGTATTTTAACACCACAGTTCACGAGGTTATTCAGAATGATTTGTGTGCCAAAACATTTTATTTGTATTTGAGAGGGATAATCAAAGATTGCTGCATTACTTATTCTTGCAATTTAAAACAAATCAAGTTTCAAGTTTTGTGCTTTTCATTTTTTTCTACACCACAGAGAATCATGGAATCGTAAGATTGTAGAGTTGGGTCTTCTAATGCAGCCCCCTACACTGCAGGAATCCTGTCCACAGCCAGCCCTGGGTGGACTCGATTCACCAGTCTTCTTGCTCACAGCAAGAGGCACTGACCCATTACGCAACAGAGGAGGGAATAAAAAATAGAGAATGTGGGCATTGATCCTGCTATCTCTCTGTTTTTGGAAATTGAACTTGGCAATTTGGGGGTGGGGGAAGATGCAGAAAGCCTTGCCAAGTGAGCAATATAGCTTGGCACCAGCACTGATCCCACCAGCACTACTGACAGCACCTGCATTTTCCTGGGGCTCCAATTGGTACGGCTGCCAACCACCTGAATACACTGGGTGATGACACCAGACCTGCCCATACCTTAGAAAATTCATCAAACATCTTCTCAGTGAAATCTCCAGTCTCCCACAGCAACATCTATGACCTAAGCAGGGCTTCTGAGGGCTCCGCATGTTCCTCACAGGATAACACTAAACTTAGTTACATTTGAAAAGTGGGAGATTTAAAGGTTAAAAGGTGAGAAGGCAGCCTTTAGTTCTCTGTACCCTCTGTACCCTCCTCAACACTTCTTCTTCTTCTTCTTCTTCTTCTTCTTCTTCTTCTTCCCCACCCATCATTCCACAATCTGGGTGGCTGACAGCATATATAAAATGTAGTAAAACATCAAAAAATAAAAACTTCATGATACAGGGCTGTCTTTAGATGTCTTCTAAAAGTTAGATAGTTCTTTATCCCCTTGGCGTTCGAAGGGAGGGCATTCCACAGGGAGGGTGCCACTACAGAGAAGGCCCTCTGCTTGGTTCCCTGTAACATCATTTCTCACAGTGAGGAAACCATCAGAAGACCCTCGGAGGAGGACCTCAGTCTAGCTTTCCACCTTTGGTCCTCATTCTGCACTCAGCTCTCACCTTTGGCTCCTATAAGCCTCTCAACATTCATCAACAGCTACACCCCAGGAAACAGCTTCGACTGACTGGCTAAACCAGGTGAGGGTAGCTGGTGGGTCTCAAACCCCCAGTGAGTTAGGGACTGCCGCCAAAGACAGGCTGCAGTGGATTGAGCAGACAAGCACATGGTGTTGGGAAAAATGAGGAACAGAGGGGGCTCATCGACCTGGGAAGGTAGGAGAAGGAAACCTCATATCCTAAACCTCCACTGCCTTGCAGGATATTTTCTGGAGAAGAAAGGCTTGGGAGTAAACCCTACACAAATCCAGAGTCCCTAAGATGGCAGGATGGCATCTTATACATCTCCTTCCAGCAACTCCAGTAGCCAAGCTGGTGCCAAATGTATTGCTCTGCTTTCCTTTGGACCACATCAGCGAGACCAAGAGGAGGGCATCTGGGCAGCCCAGAACCTCCATGCACGCTGCCCCGGCTTGTGCCTTGGGGAGATCACCTCAGTTTGACTTCTCTCCTGGAGGCCTGCTCTATTGTCTCTCGAGATATATGGATGCCAACAATACAAAGGTCAATGGTCAATGAGCGTGCTAATAATGTGCTTTGGTTTGCCCCAGGTGTTTTATGATAGAGCACCATTTAGTACCAAAATTTAAAGAAGTCAAAACCATTTGAAATCTACTGCTCTAAAACAGATGTAAAACCATTCTGAGGAATATTTTAAAGGTTGTTGCCCAAGACATCTTAAGCGGTTTGGTAAGATTCATATGAGGAGGGAGGAAAGATGAGATTTAAATGATGACATTGACCTTAAAGGCATTAATTATACATATCTTGTCAAGCAGCATTAATGTATGTCTCTGTATGATATAAAATGAAAGTTTGTATTAGAAAGGTTTGGTTCAACTGTAGATGAAAGAAAGAAAAAATACAATTTACAGTTCAGACCCAATTTTGTCCATAGTCAAGGGTGAACAAGCTCTTGTGATGTCCTACAAACAACTCATAAAATGTATGTTTCATATGCCAGCTTATACTTCTAGTGCTTCACTGCTAGACTACTGCATTTTGATCTGTGTTGGCTTGCCCTTGAAAACTGTTCAAAAACTTTGTCTGGTGCTGGATGCAGGTGTATACACGAAGTTAGTGCAGAATGTAGGACTGCAAAGATATTTAAATGCAGAACTAATTAAAACCTGGATAAATATATTTTTAAAAAACCTGAACACCTACTTGATTTCTCACCACTTCTAAAAGTCTCTGTCTGCAGGCTATCAAAGGATGTTTTGCACACGCTGCTGCTGATGATTTGGTTTTATGAATGGACCATCACAGATTTAATTCTATGGGCGGCAGCAATTCATACACTGAGGTTGCATTCCAACAACATGGTGGATGAGTGGTCCTCTCCTCCAGGCATTCATATAGTATTTACTGTATGTGTGTGTGCGTTTCATATAAATTTTATTTTATTAATAAACAAAAGCAGCCAAAGATAAAGCACATTAAGAAATGCCACTAGAGTAGGTTGAAAGCAGTTTACGCTTGGACATTATCGCTGAACTTGATACAAAACATTACAGAAAATGCCCATTTTTCCATAAACCTGTGAGACTGGTTTATATGTATTCTTTTGTAATAAGTTAGCTTAATCATAGTTACTATAGACCAAGTTTTCTCAACCCATTCAGATATGGTAGATGATAAGCTCCCCCCCCCCTCCAATTTTTAAGCTGTTATAATCTTAGCCGTCGTTATAAGGTTGAACACTACTTCTTGATCATTTTCAGGAATAACATCTTTTAGATAATCAAGCAGATATGTTTTAGGTTCCAGGTATCCTAACATATCAGAGATATTTGCCTGAATGGATATTCAGAATATTTCTATTTGAGAACAATTCTAAAAGATATGCATATAATTTGCTTTATTGAATCCACATCTCTAACATTTATCTGATCCTAACTTATATATTAATTCAATTTATAAGACATTAAATACCACTGCTAGAGGGTTTTAAAATTGTCCTCCTTTAGGTTTGCTGAAATTGTATCAGGATGGAAGTTGTCCCAAATTCAGTTCCTTTGTTTCCTGTTTTCTCACACCCATTTTCTTACATATCTTTTTCTGTGTTAACTGAGTCCTCCATGTGAGCAGAAGCCCAGTTTGTGTGCCTTTTCTTCTGCAAACAAAGCAAAGGCAACAATCACAAAAGTGAGGCCTTCATATGAAGGAATGGTCACAAGGGAATCAATTTCCTGATAAGTAATATTGGATCAGATTATATATGCATTCCTCTTCTTACATTTCATTTCACACACCTTTTTGAATACGAGTGTGAGTCTACACGCCTGGAGAAAATAACGTAAGAATCCTCCGCAGCTATGAACCATATCCATTAGTAAAATAGAGCCAATATCAATAGTATCATGCAAACCTGAAAATCAAATATAAATGATCATTTCCTTGAATGCTGTTCACTAACCCAACACATGCGAGACACTAAAGCTTTACCCACATTAAGTTTTTGTGCAATTAAATTAGAATAGATTAGATGTCACTCATGAATTATCTTCTGTTCTTCTACAGTAATTCGTTTAATTGGCCTCAATGATCAACTCTGAGCTTTCAGATCTCTAGTGAATTTGTTCTGCCCAGAAGCAGACTTTTCAGGAGATATATCAATTCTGAATCCCCATCCCCTACCTAACCGTTCAGTTCATTCCAGGTCCTCAAGTGATTATATGACTAGACATGCATGAACAGTCAGCACCAGTCGCCAGAAAACAATTTGCAGAATTTTTTTTTATAAGTACCTAGTTCTTACAGTTCTCTGCCTCACTTCTGGTCATACCAGCAAAATGTATCTTTGAAATTTACTCCTCAGTAGGCTACATTTAATCAAGTGACAGGCGGAATTAGATGCAGTCTAGCCAGACACAGCATAACACAAAACACCTGAGATTTGAAGTTTTTGACTGAAAGGTGAGCAGAATTAATAACAACAGAACTGGGAGGGGAAAAGTGTAGCATATTTTATTGCAGAAGCCAAATTTCTTTGTATCATGATTCTGAGCAGAATAAAATAAGCTCATACTGGCGTTAAAATAAATCCAGCCATTTAGAATTGGGTCGGTAAGTATGGCAGTGAGGGGGAGACCATTAGAAATAAAGACAATAACTCAGTTCAGGAGACATATCTCACAGGACAGAGATTGGGAGCCAAAACTTGCATCAACCAGAATTGTCCTTTGATCTAGAACAGCGATGTCTTATTGGTCAACCGCGATCGACAGGTAGATCAGCTATGGCCATCAGAGAAATATTGGAGGGTATGGAGTTATCTGAACCCTGAGTCAAGGAGATAAGTACCATATTTTTTGCTTTATAAGACTCACTCTTTCCCTCCTAAAAAGTAAGGGGAAATTTGTGTGCGTCTTATGGAGTGAATGCAGGCTGCACAGCTATCCCAGAAGCCAGAACAGCAAGAGGGATCGCTGCTTTTGCTGCGCAGCAATCCCTCTTGCTGTTCTGGCTTCTGAGATTCATAATATTTTTTTTCTTGTTTTCCTCCTCCAAAAACTAGGTCCGTCTTGTGGTCTGGTGCGTCTTATAGAGCGAAAAATACGGTAACTATATAACCTTTAGAAGACATGTGAAGGAAGCCCTGTATAGGGCTTTTTAAAAAATGTTAAATATTTAGTTGTGTGTTTATATATGTTGGAAGCTGACCAGAGAGGCTGGGGCAACCCAGTCAGATGGGCAGGGTGTAAATAATAGCATCATCATCATTATTGTTGTTGTTGTTGTTGTTGAACAGGGCATCCCTATTTTCACTGGAGAAATGTTGGAGGCTATGAGATTTGGTTGCTCACACTGAAAGGAGGTCTTCAATTCATGTGTCTTCTCAGGGAATAGTGTTACTTTTTAAATGGATGAATTCACGTTAGTTGTGGTGGGAAGGCCTAACTTTCTCTTTCTCTTTCTCTTTCTTTTTTCTTTTGGAGGCTTTGCCACATAGAGAATTGGACAAATTTTGAGGAAAGAAGAACTTAGCAGAGACAAGAAGTCCCCCATTCTGAGATAGTGTTGAAATAGTACACGGACAGCAGTGGCCGCAGCAGGAACTGTGGGCAGGAAGCCATTGCAGCAGATTCCTTATCCCAACCATCCGTCCTGGGTAGGAAAGAAGCAAACAGCAGGAGGAAAGGCAGCAGGACACTTTCACAAGACAGGGAGCAGGGATAAAACATTTGTACTTTTACACATACCCAGGCATAGTCTGGCTCAAGGACAGATGAGTTCATCCCAGCTGCAGAACAAGAATGATAGATTTTGTTCGATTGAAATTTAAATGCACCCTTTTCTTTCTTTTTAACATTTGCAATTTCAAGTCACCGGTCTTGAAAGACCTACATTGGCTCCCAGTACGTTTCCGAGCACAATTCAAAGTGTTGGTGCTGACCTTTAAAGCCCTAAACGGCTTTGGTCCAGTATATCTGAAGGAGCGTCTCCACCTCCATCGTTCTGCCCGGACACTAAAGTCCAGCTCCGAGGGCCTTCTGGTGGTTCCCTCACTGCGAGAGGCCAAGTTACAGGGAACCAGGCAGAGGGCCTTCTCGGTAGTGGCGCCCGCCCTGTGGAACGCCCTCCCATCAGATGTTAAAGCGATAAACAACTACCTGACATTCAGAAGACATCTGAAGGCAGCCCTGTTCAGGGAAGTTTTTAATATGTGACATTTTAGTGTATTTTTCATCTTTGCTGGAAGCCGCCCAGAGTGGCTGGGGAAACTCAGCCAGATGGGCGGGGTACAAATAAATTATTATTATTATTATTATTATTATTATTATTATTATTATTATTATTATCATCATCAAAATCTAAGCATACAATAGGATGCATACAGTGGTACCTTGGTTCTCAAACGCCTTGTTACTCAAACAACTTGGAACACAAACACTGCAAACTCGGAAGTAAGTGTTCCTTTGCAAACTGTTTGCGTGCTGAGGTCCCCCAAAACACCCCTACCCCAATAACTCACACATCACTCATAAACTTTTGTTTAAGGTTTTTGGCATAATTTTGGCCACAACTTTATTAAACATACAAATTGTGAGTGGCTGCTTAGGCATTGGTTATGACTAGCTGTCCCCCCCCCCCCTTTAGGGGACAGCACTGACTCCCAGATTCCAGCGAGAGCCAGTGTGGAGGAACAAGATCAGGGATAACTGGAGCTGCGGCACAGACCCTCAGCTTCTCCCCACATGCTCCCAGGGGCTTAAGCGGCCCGCACCTGATTCCAGGGGTTTGGACGAGAGGATGGTAAGCCCCTGAATTCCTTTAATGGAATTCACGTGCAGCAGCAGCATTGGAGGAGCAGGCACAGCCAATCCATACCCCTCCACTAACCAATTTAAACCAATGCCTAACCGCCAACCTTACAAGTTGTGACGATTTGCTACGCAGTAGGCAAAAACCAATTGGCACACACTAATCAGCCAAAAGGAAAAATTCCTACCAGGCCCCCGCACCAAGGCGGACGACCCCATGACAGGCATAGGAAGGTCAAAGCCCAAGCCCAATCAAGGGAGGGCGGGTGGGTGATCCGGTGCCCACAGTGAAAGAGAAAGCAGCTTGCTGTGAACCTTGTTTAAATAACCTCTGTTCCCACCCCCAAATTGGCAACATCAAATTTACCCCAGTAACACCAACCACCAATCCAAGCCAGGCCCCTTCAATCTATCCTGCCTGGCAACTACGGGGTGCTTTGCCTGGCCCCATCCGCAACACGTGCTCTGCTTTAGTGAGAACACGCTTTTCGGAAGCCGAACTCTTCCGATTTGAGTGTTATGCTTCTGATTTGAGTGCCACACTTCCGTTTTGAGTGTTATGCTGAGGTCTGTCTGTTTTTGCTATTTATTTTGGGTTTTTGTTTTTGCGGCTCTTTTTGTTTTGTTTTGTTTTTGTGACTGTGTGGAACCCAGTTCAGCTACTGATTGATTGATTGTGTGACTGCAGTACATTGTTGATTGCTTTCATTTTATGGATCACTGGTCTCGTTAGATAGTAAAATTCATGTTATGCTGCTGTTTTAAGGGTTGTTTTTAAAAACCTGGAACAGATTAATCCATTTTGCATTACAGTGGTACCTCGAGTTACGATACAAACGCCTCAGGTTACAAACACTTCAGGTTACAAACTCCACTAACCTGGAAGAGTTACCTCAAGTTGAGAACTTTGCCCCAGGATGAGAATGGAAATCATATGCTGGCGGCACAGCAGCAGGAAGAGGCCCCATTAGTGAAAGCACACCTCTAGTTAAGAACAGTTTCAGGTTAAGAACGGACCTCCGGAATGAATTAAGTTTGTAACTAGAGGTGCCACTGTACTTTCTATGGGAAAGTGCACCTTGGTTTTGGAACACTTTGGTTTCGGAACAGACTTCCAGAACGGATTAAGTTTGAGAGTACAAGATGTTTGCTTTTTCACCTGTGAGTAACTGAATGGGAGTGGCCATGAGATTTGCAGCCTTAGCTCTCATCCCTGGCTTGAACTTGTTCTACATACAGTCTGTACAGACTTTACAAATATCCAATGTTCAAACGCCAACAGAAACTGTGCTCTATGTGGCTTCATGGTGGCAAACTGCTATGGCAGATAGAAACCTGAGTACAAAATATCCCCAGATCGTGAGAAAGGCAGCAAGAGCTAAGATGGGGAGCAGTGAGGACACCAGTTAGAATTCACATTTGATGACTGAATGACTTTGGACCAATCCATTGTTATGAGGTAAAAATGGGAGGGAGAATCAAGTCCACTCCCCTAAACTCCATGAAGGAAAGGTAGGAGAGAAATAAAATGGCATTGGTCCAAATTATGTTAGTTCTAATTACAGTTGTACCTCGGGTTAAGAACTTAATTCGTTCTGGAGGTCCGTTCTGAACCTGAAACTTTTCTTAACCTGAGGTACCACTTTAGCTAATGGGGCCTCCCACTGCCGCCACACTGCCGCTGCGCGATTTTGGT